>NC_054490.1:26306544-26530595 GCF_017639515.1 Carcharodon carcharias
CTTAAATAATTATTTACAATGTACTGACGAGACAATATATATTTCTATCACGACGCGAAATGCAACGAATTTAGGACTATGTGTAAGTCAGGTAGAAGGTGTGAATTTGCCGGCTGTGGTTTCCAAAGTGGCCTTAAAATAATTATTTTCTCCACTGAGATTTACAATAACTCCAATTAATAATCACAGCAGAAACCAAGGTATGACACCTAACTTTGAGTCATATCTCTATGGCCGTCACATGGATGCAACAACAGCAATCAATGCAAGAGTTAACGCAAGATTTGTGTGGCTGTTATTAGAATGCAGAATGTAAGTTGGCCGACCGAAGTTAAAATGTGTTGACTTCCTTTTTTCTTTCTGACAGGACTGTCACTTGTGCTTTGCACAAGCTTTCCTTAATAGATGAGTCAAAGCATGCCATCTGCACATCGATCAGAGAAGGATACAAACTGCGTTTGGACTTACTGTGCAGTGCAGGTAATTCAAACAGTCGATGGAGGGGGACAAGGGATAAATATGCCCAGTATCACGCACTTTCGAATAATGGAAGACGAGCAAGTGGAAGTGTTATTCTTTTCATACCTGAAATAACCCATTCGTATTGCAAATTGTCGACGTTAACAAATCGTATAACAGTGCCTAGTAGCAGGATAATATCATCACTGGAAAAGTGTAAATGCTGGGCAATTTAGAAATTCTTATTGAATCAAGAATTAGCTGAACGATTCATGCCAATGATTTTTCACCAGGCCCTTTACATCAAACATTACCTTACAATGAACATTTATAGTGACTTAGGTCGAGGTGGTAGCTAATATAATTTTAATGTTCAAAAGAGAATTATGATCATTCCATTTAACCATTGATTAGTTGATTCATATGGAAGATTGGGCAGGCTATCAGACGAATTTCAAGAACAAGTGATATGATCACCGGACTGGTCTCTGACAGACAATCAATCCATGACCCTCCCGCAATACATTTGGAGCGAATTTTGGTTGCCTTGAAGGGAGGATTTCCTCATGTCATGGATTTCAGAGAGAGACAGTTTCACAAACTAGTCTGGACATAAACGTCTGGTAGCTGAGTGCTGAGCTGTCTGCCGCTCCAGCCAGGGGAGCACGTGAAATCGGCTTGATTAAGTGAAACATTTCAGGAAATCACATGAAGAAAGCTCGATTGAAATGCATAAATCTGTTGTAGTGCAGAGGAGTGAACCGGGCTTTGCAACATTCGATTAGGTTTATAAAAATTAAAAACAAAAGCAAAAAGTAAAATACAAGAAATATCAAATTTTTCAATATACAAAAATGTTCAGGTGCATTATGGTAGCGAAATGTGATTGGAATAATTCCGAAGCCCTCTCGTGTGGATTAAAGCAGTCAACAGCGCTGTTGCTTAGAAAAAAAAACCTAACACCTAAGTAAAAATGAATTACCATGTAACCACCATACTGTTAACATTATTAAGATCTTGTTGAGCAAATTCATTGCCACGAGTTCTATATTGCACTAACTGCTGCAATTCAAGTAGAATTCCGAGATTGCAAAATGTTTTGCAACACACTGATTCCCTCTATCAATGTAACTGTTTAATCCTCTTTCTTTCTGAATGTAGAGTAAGGTATTAGCTCCAATGGTCATAATATAGTACCGCTAAGAATATAAATCTGAACAATAAATGCATGTTAATGTTAGGGAATAAAGACAGTTAAAGTATTTTTTATTTGTATTCCTGTTGAATAGTATTGATCCTTATCTTTAACGTTTAAATTCATTTCGCATTTTTGCATTTGTGTGTTACGATTGCCCAGTTGAGTTTTTGTTTCAATTTTAAAAGGCCGTTTCATTTCCAATGATTGTTTTCCGAGTCTAAGAGCTGTTAGAGCAAAATCGAGAAGGAACAGAAAAAAGATGTTGTGGCCTAGCAGCAATGGTACAGAGAAGCATGCCCCACCCTTAGGCACACAAATAGGAAAATTAAGGAGAAATCAATTATATTTCAATGGTTTTGTAGATAGCTCCCAGGCGAGGCCCGATACTGCGAGGGAGACCACTGAGGGAGCCGATATTTCCCAAAACAACCAACAGGTCCTGAGGCAGAAGGAGTAAAGCTGACAAGGCAAAATGTCCCAAAAAGACCATTCCTCAAAGGCGGACATGGGTCAGTAAATCGTTAAAGTAAGTGAGGTTAAGAGTGAAGAGCAGAGAAAGTCACCATGCTTGATAAGGACAACGTTGCAGGAAGCAGAGACAATATGATATAATGGCGTCTGAGAATTCAAAAGATCCAGAAGGACAACTGAATGTCTGCAACTCTTTGCTAATGGCATGCAAATCAATCGTGTATTGCTGACGGTTCAGCAATGGGAAGTGTTCGTGGACGAAGGTTGGAATGCATGTGGTGGACTGAGGAGAGGAAAACCTGAAGGAGAGTTCAAAACCATGGAGGTGGAATCTTGTGGAAGGCGCCGAAGAGAAAGTGTCTATTTGTGAGAGGATTGTAAAACGTGTTCTTTGATAGTAAATATTGTTAAGATGAAAGCAAAAAACTGCAGATGCTGTAAATCTAAAACAAAAACAAAAATACCTGGAAAAATTCAGCTGTTCTGGTACTATCTGTAGAGAGGAGCGCAGTTAACATTTCGAGTCCGAATGACCCTTCAACAGAACTAAGTAAAAAAAAAGAGGTGAAATATCAGATAGTTTAAGGGGGCGGAGGTGGGGAGGGCGGGGGGGGGGGGGGGGGGGGGGGGGCGTTGGTGGTGGGGGGATCGTGGTGGTTTTGGGACAAGTAGAACTGGATAGGGTGCCAGTGATAGATGGAGATAACCAAAAGATGTCACAGACAAAAAGAGGAAGAGTTGTACATAATATCATCATCTTCAACAGTTCTTCGCCCTTTTGTCTGCTACATATTTCGGTTATCTCCACCCATCACTGGCCCTATATCCAGCTCTACGTGCCCCAACAACCACCCCCCCCACCCCCCCCCACCCACCACCCACCCCACTTTAACTAACTTATATTTCACCTATCTTCTGTTTTTACTTAGCTCTTTTGAAAGGTCATTCGGACTCATAACATTTCATATGGACTACGTACTCACTGTGAACATTGGATTAGAAAATGTTCTATGTAACTTGTGTTGTCCTTACCAACCTGTAAATATTAGTAAAGTTACAATTGTGCAGCGTGAAGGACAATTGTAATAGTGTTCTTTTTTTTTATTCTAATAAAAGATTCATTCTTTTGTTAAGTTCATTAGCCAACTCTGGCGATATAGTCCAGTAGCCACTCTCCACATATCTAAACAAAGAAATGAAGTTAGGATCTGTCAAGCCTTTTTCCAATCTTTGATCAGGCTTGTCCAACAGTGACATCAGTTCAGATCATAAGAGAAATAATCCAAGCAAATAAAAGCACAGTTTTTGAAAGGCTGAAAGGCAGTTAGAGAAAAGATGGAGAACAATACTGGCAAATTATGTGGAATGTCATTCGGAAACGTTGTTTTTAAAGTTCAAGAGGGCTAAATAAAGCAATTTACCTTAAAAATAAGGATCGGTAAGCAGGAAATAACATGATTATTTTATCCATAGAGCAGAAATTATGACTTAGCCAAGCGCAATGTAAGTAGTTACAGCAATTGGGATGAGTTGCCTGGAAACGTGATGAGCTTTTAAGAGACATGAAAAAGCTCATAAGATTGCAAACGACAACCAGTAAACAGATGACTAAAGAACATTAAGTAAAATAGTAGAATATTCTAGAGGCACAGGGAAAGTCAAGTCAGGACAAAAACATTGGCACTAACAAACGGGGTTAATATTATTATACATAGGGAAAGTAGAATGGTTAAAAAACAATAATTATTTCATTTAGTGTTTGCCATTGTGGCGCACCAGAGTGAAGTGTGATTCCAATTAAAGTTTAAAAATAAAAAAAACACTCAATGAAAATAGAAAAGTGATGTTGAACTAACCTTACTTAGAGATGTTAAAGCTAGTATTATTGATTGATAATACCTTCATTTTTTTTTAAGTAAGGACGAGAGCGCATAATCCTTTATAGTTTTAAGCGTTTCATTGTATAATCCCTGGACTGCAAACATTTTATCAATATGTGGAAAAATGTATCGATCACATACAACGAATATCTTCAAAGCAGCCTGACAGGAATGACAGAAAAGGCCATTACATCTGTTTATAAGACGAACATGTATGAAAACAACAGAGTCCAAAAATGAAAGAATGCATATTTCAAAGGTGGATTATAAAATTTAAGACTGGTTTAATGCATATCAGTGGTCGCTTTGAAAATGCAGCAGGGAATATTTGCTGTGATAATTTTGTAATGTTTGAAGAAACCAGATACAAAAAAAAAATGTTCGATTGACAAGAACCTAAGTAATAATGTTAGAACTTGGAAATTGGAGTTGAAATATAACAACAAAAAGCGAGCTGACGCTATGGAGGAAGCAGGGGGAATATGTTATATGCGTCCTTTCAGAGTGGCTAAGAGTGGGAAAATGTTTATCAAGAATCAAAGATGGCCCCAATCTTTCTCACAAGTTTTATGAACGACAAGTGCTGTAAAATGCCAAAAAAAAAACGATGCAGACTCCACTATTCTGCAGGTATGGAAATTATTTTCAGTAACTAAAACAAGTTCAAAGTTCAATTAATGTGCAGGTTGATCACTTTGAAGACGAATAAATTTAATCACAATTCCAGGCGAATATTTCGACTTTGTCACCAAAGTTACAGAGACAGCCCGGCAATTAGAAAAAAAAAGTCAGGAATTAATAGGCATACACGAAAAAATGTGATCTGGGAGCAGTAACAGGGAGATTACCGATAATACTGCTGCTTGTTAATAAGGCACGATATAACAACACAATCACTCCCTTTCATTCATAAGTGGCAATGAATGGGGAAATAAAGCCAGTTAAAGGGTTTATAATTATCATGGCGAGATCGGATTTTGCACGCAGCATCTTCAGAGGAATAAATAAAAAGTCAACCCAGCATAAAATGTTGAAAGGAAAGGGTTTTTTTTTTCCCTCTGAAATTCCGATAGTTTTTGGTAGAGTAGGCATAAGGGCGACGAGTGTTGTAGTTATACATGAGAGAATAGATAAAGCTAGAACCGCCATGATATGATAGACAGAAAGTAATCGAATCCACAAGGCACCGGGAAGTACAATGTTGTGCTTCCCAGTTGCCAGTCAAACTGGAACTGCAAAATCTGACTTAATAACTCCTGGTGTATATGCTGGGGGAGAGGGATAGTTAAGGCGGGTGGGGGGTGGGGTGGGGAGAAGACTGCACCAATGTTTTTCAGAGTTTCCTTACAAGCTAGTCAAAGAACAATCTGACATCTTCATGCCCACAGAAGGGTTGATTTTCAAAATGTCACACAAAAGAGTATCAATACACTACGATATTGTATGTGCCACTGGAATGAAAGGAACGCCACAGAAGGCAGCATAAGAGCAATTTTACTTAACTCCTAAGTTAAAGATAAATGGAGGAAAAAATAGATTTCATTACTCTCTTCAGTCTGGATGTTTTCTTTAATTTAGTGATTAACTACAAAACATACCTCTAGTTCATGAAAATTCATTATTATTCTTGAATTAAAAAATGGGTATGAATAGTTACTGAGAGTAGCTGTAGCTGGTTAATTTAAAAAAATGGTGACCAAAACCTTTAACCTGTTGTTTTTTTTTCTCAGGAGAAAACAACAGGCCTGCACAAGTGCTGCCCCTCTGCAGTAAAACTGCTGGTTCTCATACACAGGCTGTAAAGTGGGAGATTGGTGAATGGGAAAGCTTAATAGTGCAGACGTTCCTTAATTCTTTGTGCTTATTTCAACATTCATTAGCTGGCACATAAGCTAGTATAGGGAGAGAAGCTGCTTGGTGGATAACTGATAAGTAATTCTATTCATTGTCAAACAAGTTTTTTTTATTGTTATGGTATGACAAGTCATCGCGGGCATGTGGAATATATATCTTGCTGCATGCAGGAAGCAACAGATGCAGCTTAAGTCAGTGATAAACAAAACTGTAGGAATTGTCAAATGATGTAGGAGCCTGAACACCGATTTTCGGATTTCGAGCAGTGGCTGCGGTCACTGTTGTGCTTCTGTGAGGCGGTGAATTATGTGGTTAGTACGATTAGGGACGTGGTTAGGCCGTGGCATAATATCATACAGGGAGCGAGTGAATTAGTGACCATTAGTCAGCCCGAGAGAATGAGGCAACTTACTAATTCTCTGCATGCCAGTGAGGACAAAAGCCCATCCACGGAGGCATCTAGAAACAAGTCCATGTTAACTGCGTTGTCCCAGATTCACAGGAGTGGAGGAAGGAAAATGGAAGTGCAATAGTGTTTGGAGATTAAATTTTCAATGTATATCACAGTCGTTTCTGTGACAGTAAACGTGAGCCCATGGTGGGGTATTTCCTCCATGGTGCCGGGGTGAAGGGTGTGATGGTCTGTCTGCAGATCATTTTTTTGGGGGGAGTGTGAAATGCCAGATGCCGTGTGTCACATCGGTATGTATGACACAGATAGGAAGAGGGATGATGTATTGAAATCTGGAGTTACAGATTTGAGGTGAAATTGAAATGCAGTACCTCAGGATCAGGATTATCTGGACTCTTCACAGAATCATTTCATAGTAGGCATGAGCATAGCAAGGTTCATCGCTTGGACACGGGGCAATAGAATAGCTGGAGCTGCTAGGACATCAGATGTCTGACTCCTTGTTAATGTTTGTGGTTCAGGTCGGAAAGATAGAAGATGTGCGTGAGTTGAACCTTAAGAGAAACAGGTGTAATAACGTCTCAGGTAGAATTGCTATTGCTATTGAAGAAAACTGAATATAGCTTAACAGGGGGCTGGGTTACTGAGGGTGAGCTCTAATTCGTAGGAATTAAAGCTGGCAAAGAGAAGTGGAAAATTGATAGTCAAAAGCAGATGAAGGAAAGACAGGCAGCAACCAGGCTTGGAATATTGCTGAAAAAGAGGCACATGGAAGGTGTTCAACTTACATTTATCAAAAAACTTTGCAAGAATACCAGTTTGAGGGGCGCTGGCTGGGTGGGGGGCACGCCGGGTGTACATCGAAAACACTACGACTCTACACTATGGAACATTATGGAAATGTTATTTGCAAAGGGAGTTCTAATTGGTTGACAATTGGACTGTGGTTAGTTGAGGTGTTGCAGAGGATATCGCAGCAGTGATTGTGATAGACAGTTAACTGCCAAGCATTATTTTAAGTTTAAACCTGATAAATTAACAATGATTTTTAAAAAGCATTGCCTGGAATGACAAATCAGGGCCAAGCAGCCTGGAATAAATGTCAAACAATGCCTGGCAGTTATCTGTCTGTCAACAACTTGTGTTTTTTTGCAATAAGCACTATCTTCACCTGGAGTATAAATTCTTGACGCCACCACCTCCCATATTCTTACACCACGAAGCTCTTGATGAGTGCAAAAGAAAATCTTCACTATGTTTCTTTATTTTCAGCAAAAATCAATGGCTTTAGTACAAAAAGACTATAAGCTTAGATTGCGACATAATACAAAAATGCAAATTTAAACACACTGTACCTGAATGCACGCAGCATTCACAGTAAGGTGCATGGTTCAAAGACACAAATAGGGGTAAATAGAAACGACTTAATTGCCATTAGATAAATGAGGCCAATACATGCAAATGAATGTTTAAGGTCTTTCGAGCTTAAGGAGGACAGACAAACAGACGGTGGGGTCGGGGGCCGTTCAGGGCGGGGCAAGTGGTGTAGCTCTGATGACAATTTATGTGATCAGTACATTTGTAAGGGAGGACCTCCGAACGGGAAAGCAAAATGTAGAATGTTAGGGTGGACCCAAAGAACACCAAATAGCAAGGGTAGAGTGAGACATGACATTAATTGTGAGCTGCGTTAAACATTTAACATGGATAGAGTAGCAAACATCTAGATTTCATTCTGCATATAGATTGTGTGAACCTGAAAGGCAGCAATGGTGTTAAAGATCGTTTTTTAGGGCATGTATTTCAAGAGCAGTATAAGGGCGAGCAGACGGGACAAGATGTTACTTTAGATTCTGCATTATGTTGAAAAGTATGGTTTATTAAAATACGTGCAGCCAATAAACATATTAGGGATGAGTGACCGTAAAAAAGATCAGATATTACTTTGTGTTTGAAAACCTGATTGTTTAATATGAAGCCAAGGTGTTACACTTAAACAGCGGAAATTATGAAGGAATGAGGTGAAACCCGGTAAAGTTGGTTTGGAAAATATTTTAAATGTTTTAATGGTAAACAGTCACTGGGTAATTGTAAAAGTATTATAGCGTAGTTTACAGAAGTTATACTATATTTGATGGCAGAAGAAGACAAAAAGATATGTTGATAAACCGTGGCTAACAAAGTGAGATAATGGCTGTATAAAATCAATTCAAAGGCATATAACATTCCTGAAATTAAAGTATCCCCGATATTGTTAGGTTTGCACCATCCCACAAAGTGGCCTAATAAACTGACAAAAAAGTGAGAATATAATTTCAATGTAAACCAGCAAACAAAACACAAGAGTGGGCTGCAGAAGTGTCTGCATATCTGTAAAAAGGAAAAGATTTTATTGGAGTAATGTAGTCCAGGAAATTTATAATTGGTAATGGAAAAAATGTAGGGAGTCTAAATTATAATATTTGTCCTGATTACATTGAAAAGCCCCAATATATCACTGGGAAATAGAGATCGAAGGAAGTTGAAGGGAAATCCAATTTGCAAGCAGACTACTAATGCTGGAATTGTTAAATAAAAACAGGAAATTCCCCCAAGACGAATGCCTGGCAGTGTCTGTTCAGAGAACAACCGTGATAACACTTCGATTCTGCATGAAGCTCCTTCAGACCACTGATGACGTCAATGGAACTCGAAACATCAACAATTTCTCTCGACACAGATGCTGCATGAGTTACAGAAATTTTCCAGTATTTTCAGCTTTTTTGGAGCATTTGTGAGAAGGTTGTATTGAAGAAAGTATTGGGACTAAACTTTGATAAATACCTGGATCCTGATGTTACACCTTTTAGTTTATTGAAGGGGGTATTTTTGGGGTAATGGATGCAGGTGGGTTGTCTTCGAAAAATATTTATATTTTGGGGCGGTTTCTTCAGATTGCTAGGAAGCAAACGTTTCTCCGTTATGAAAAAATGAAGGGAGAACATGGGGAACTAAAGACGTGATTGCCTTACATCTGTAAAAAATAAAATACTGGATTCCATTCCATGGAATTTGATAAATGCTTAGAGAATATTCACCAGGTTTGAAATATTCAACTTCGAGCTCTGAATGGGAAGTCAAGTTTGACGAACCTGTTTTAGTTACTTTTGAATATTTTACTAACAAAATTGACAAAGGGATATCACAAAGGTTCGTATGCAAGGATAGCAAGAAATTAGAAAAACAAACAGAATGTTATCATCTATTGAAAAGGGACCTGAATCGAAAGGTAAGGAGGTTCTGCTTCAGTTTTACAGTGCACTAGCGTAACATCATTTAGAGTGCTGAGCACAGTTTTTGTCAACTCGTTTCAGGAAGGACGTAAATGTGTTGGAAGCTGGTCCGGCAAACACATAGAATAGGTGGGTTGTCTAAAGAGGAAAGGTTGAACCGGCTTGACCTTCAGCCAGGGGAATGTGGAATTGTAAGAGGCAGCTTTTTTGAATCGTGTACAATCCTAATGGTTCTGGTCTGGGTGACTTTGGATCAATGTAATACGGATGGTCACTGTTTAACCATAATGTGTCACCAATTATAACAGAATAGGCGTGGTTTTTTTCGACTGAGAGATTCATGAGTCTTTGGATCCTTTCCTGAAAACATGGTGGAAGCAGAGTTTTATGCCACTTTCTTGGTAAGCAAGAGGGAGGTACGCGGTAAGTTGGAAGAAAATTACAGGTTACTGCCTGATGAGCTATGAACTTATTAAATTGCAGAGCAGGTTCGTCAGACTGAATAGCTTATCATGTTCCTCGTTTGCATGTGAGAATGTGATTCTGTGATTGTTGTATACTTGTATTTTCAGATAGCTCCCCTTTGATAAAGTTCCCCGCTAGTGTTTTGGTCGGAAAATCAAAATACATGGGGGAGGAAGTGATATGCTCTAACAGATTAAGGATTGGCTATCATGGATAAAGCAGAGAGTAGGAGTAAATGGGCTATTATCGTTTTGGCATGCTTTAAATTGAGTGGTATTGAAAAATAATTGCTTGGTCTCAACTTGTCACAATTTATATCAATGATTTGGATTGGGGACCAAATATAACAATTGCAAGTTCGCAGATGAGACAAGCCTAGGTGGCAATATCTGTTGCGGGGAGATGCAACGAGGTTTAAGAAGATTTGAACAGGTTTGTTAATGACCAGGAAATAGCAGATGAAATATAATGTTGAAAAATATGACATTTTCCACATTGCAAATTGCATGAAATGTGCCGAGTATTTCTTATAATATTCTACCTTCATCTCTAAGCACGTTTAATAGATGTAAACATTTTGAACATTTTTAAAGTTATGTTCATAATGGCTCACTTCTGGAGAGAGTGAAAAGCAAGAGCGGGTTGGGGGGGGTGTGGTGGGGTGGGGTGGAGGGATGGCGGGGGGGGGGGGGGGGTGCGGGGCGGATGCGTGAAGGTCCACATTACTACCAGTGGCAAAGATAGGGTGCGGGATGAGACATTGAAAGCTGATTTTAGGGAGTCGGGGAGGAAATTGAAAAGCTGTGACTCTGGAGCCGCATGCTCATGATTGCACCCAGCAACAGTTTCAAGTGGGAATGAAAATAGGAAGTTTGATCACTTGAGCACTTGGCAACATAAATTGCGGATGAGTTAGGATATCAGACGTCTGAGTCATTGGGGCCGGTAATGGTCCAGGTGGGATAAGTACAAGATCCACATTTTAATCCTTAACAGGCACAGTGATAACATTTGCTATTGCTGTTGAGGAGGGCTTAATATAGCTTGGTATTGGGTTGTTAAACTCTATCTGGAAGGAAGTGCAGCTGGCAAAGAGAAGTAGAAACATGTAGTGGTGAAATTTAAAGACAAATGAATGAAGGCGAGAATATTTCTGAAGAAAGAGGCGCAACATTCTTTTTCCGTCTTGAATGTATCAAGGCACGTTGCAGAAATATTGCTGTAAGGGTGGGACTCGGTGGGTTGTGGTTACCATGGAGGCAATTTGCACGATATGCCAAGGGAGTGCTGATTTGTTGGCGACTGGACTGTGAGTCGTGGAGATATTTTAGAGGAAATTGTAGCAGTGATGGTGACCGACTGTTAACTGCAAAGCATTCTTTGAAATGCTTTGAAATGCAGGCAGCTAGAAACTGATTAGTAAAGGCATTGTCTTGATTGACCAATCGGAGTCAAGCTGCCTGGCTTACTTTTCAAAAAGTGTCTGGTAGTCAACTGTTTGTCAACAGCAACTGGTAGTGTTATCAATGCCAATCAATAAGCACTATATTCGCACCGAGTACCCGTTGTTTTCCCCAGGGCTTCCCATATTGATATTCCCCGAAATTCCTGATGAGTACTAATCAAAAGTTTGGTCATGTTTCTTTAATTTCCAGCAGTTATCAAGCTCTGTATGATTAAACGACTATAAGCTTTCAATACGAAGAAATACAAACATGAAAAGTTAAGTGCACTCAACCTGGACGTAAACAGCATTCCCAGCAACGCAAATGGCATAAAGCCACAAAGAGAGATTATGAGGAATTATCCTCTTGCCATTAGCTAAATGTGGTTAATAAGTGCAAATGAATACTTAAGGGCAATCGACCTTAAGGAGGACAGATAAGGGATTGGGGGGACGTGGGACAAGTTGTGTTTCACTGATAATAAATTATGGGAACAGTACATTAATAAGCGAGGATCTCAGATCGAAAGAGCAAAATATGGACTGTTTGGGTGGAGCCAAGAAACAGCTAAAGGCAGGAGTTTGTACACGCCATCAAACAGTAAAGGTAGAGTGAGGCATGGTATGAATAGGAAACTTAGTAAATCATTTTGCATGGACAATACAGTTGACCTGATGACTTTGTTCTGCACATAGATAGGGTAAGTCTCATATGCACTAATGGTGTTCAATATAAGTTTCTGGATTATATTAGGTTGTATTTGTATTTCTAGGGCAGCACATTGAAAGAAACTGAGTGGAGAACAGAGTAATTTTGATGATGAATTATGTGGAAAATATGGCATTGTAAAAATCTTGGCGTAAAATAGCGTTCAAAGGATGGGTGACCATAATAATAAAATAAATATTGCATGATGTTTGAAAGAGGGATCGTTCAGCCTGAAGCCAAGGGGTTAAAATTAAACAAAGGAATTTATGAAGGATTGAGGGGAAACTTGGTTCTGGTGTATTGGGATATTTTGAAAGCTATGATGGTACACAAGCACTGTGCACAATTTAAAGTATTATTGTGTTGTTGGCAGCAACTACGCATTCTTTGAAGACACACAAAATCAAAGAGAAACGCCAGTTAAACGTTATAAACAAAGTAAGTTTAGGGTTTAATTCGATCACAAAAGCCCAATAAAATATCTTACATTAAAGTATGCCCGAAAATTGGGAGAGTTGCAACATACGGCGAAGCTGCCGGAGAAATTGACAAAGAAAGGGAGAATATAATATAAATGTAACGTAACAAAAAAAAAACAAGCATAGAAGTGGACTGCAGAAGCTTCTTCATGTACTTAAAATGGATAAGTTTAGCTGAGACAAATGTGGGTCAGGATATTTAAAATTGAAAATAGAAAAAAATGTAGAGGGTAACTAAGTTGTTATTTTTTGTCTGACTGTGTTGAAAACAGAACACAAGATTTCCGTGGGAATTAGAGATCGACGGGACTTGAAAGAAGTGACAATTTTTAAACAGAATAAAAAATGCGTCCGATGCTAGAAATGTGAAAGGAAATCAGGAAATGATCCAAAGAGAACCACATAAGGCAGCTTGGCAGTTTCTACTGAGAGAGTAAAACTGTTAACACTACGAGTTCGTTTTAATCTTCTTCAGAGCTCTGAAGATGTCTCATACGATCTCGAAACGCAAAGGATTTCTTTCTCCAAAAATGCTGTCTGAGATGCCACTTTTTTCAAGAATTCTCTATCGTTATTTCAGCATTGATGACATGGCTGTGTTGGATTAATTATTGCGGCTGTAAGCTGATAAAAACAAGGTCCCTAAAGCTACACAGCCCTGATAAATTAAATCCAAGTTTGGGAGGCAATGGATGCATGTTCCTAAATTCAGTACATTTTGGGGCGGTGTCTGCAGATTTGAATGTAGCAAATGTTACCACATTATTCAAAAATGGAGGGTGAACATCGGGAACTGCAGTCCTGATTTTCTTATATCAGCAAACGTGAAAATGCTAGAATCAATTCTCTGGAATTTGAGGCACACTGAGATAATAATTATCAGATTTGGCATAGCCAACTTGGGGTTCCGAATGAAAAATCATGTCCGACGGATCTTCTTCAGTTATTTCTAAGGGCTTTTCTAACAAAATTGACAAAGCGGTATCACAAAATGTTAGTCTGCAAGTTCAACAAGTAATTAGGAATGCTAACATAATTTTGTCAATTATTACAAGGGGCACTGAATTCAAAATTTTTGACGATTTGTTTCAGTGTTACAGGGTACGAGTGACAACACATTTATGTTGATGTGAGCAGATTTGACACCTTATTTCAGGAAGGATGTAAATGCATTGGAAGCAGTTCAGCGACTGTTTAGCAGAGAAACACATAGTAGGTTCGGTTTTCTTATGAGGAAAGGCTGCACTGGCTAATGATGCAGGCTCTGGATTTTAGAAGAGTAAGAGGCGACTTAATTGAAACATGTAAGATCCTGAAGGGTGGCTGTGATTACACAGTTCCCTACTGTGCATAAAGTAGAACTGGTGGTCACTGTTTAAAAGTAGGGGCTGCCAATTTAAAACTGCTAATACTTTTTCTTCACTCATAGAGTCGTGAGCCTTTGGAACCCTCCCTGAAAAGATTGTGGGATCAGTGTCTTTCGATGTTTTTAAGACAGAGTGGAATACTGGATCTTTATGCAAAGGAGAGATAAGCATTTTTTTTGATGCAGAATTCAAGATTCCGTCTGATCAGCCATGATCTGATTAAATGGTGGAGCATGTTCGAGGGACTGAATGGTCGATGCTGCCCTTCGATTGATATTTTGTAAGTTATCGATTGAATGTTTCTACTTTGATTTTCAGAAAACATTTCATAAAGATCCCCACAGAGGTTTCAGTAGCAAAGTAAAATCAGGCGGGGTAGGAGGTTGTATTCTGGCATGGATATAGGATTGGTTAACAGGTAGCAGACAGAAATTAGGAATGAACAGTCCATTATCATTGTGACAGGCTGAAAATTGTGGGAAACTGAAAAATGAGCCATTGGTCTCAGCTGTTCACAAAATGTTTATCAATGATTTGGATGTTGTGAACGGATGATATTTGCAAGTTTGTAGGTGACAGAAACCTAGGTGGGAATGTTTGCTGTTAGGAAGATGCAAAGCGCCTCTAGAGGATTTGGACAAATTAGTCTGTGAGCAGAAAATGACAGATGTAATATCATGTGGAAAATATGACATTTTCCGCTTTGGTAATAGGAACTAATGTACAGGCTATTTATTAAAAGCTTGTACCTTCATATTTAATTGCACTTACCAGGTATAAACACTTTGAACTTTTTACTAGTTATTGTGTTCAAAAATTGCTCATTCGCAACTCCTCTCTTCTGTAGAAAAATAATCCACTTCCACTTTGTCTACATGATTTAGACAGTTTCAACACTCAAGCACAAACATTTGAAATTCTTAACTGGATTAGTCTTTGAACAAAATTTTGTTATTTCAGAAGATCTCATTGATTCCATTGCAAGTGATGTTCACTTACTTGCTTTCGATCAATCACCAAAGTTTTGTTGTTCTGGATTGTCATTTTTATTGCTTACACATGTTTCTTCCACGGAAATAGCTAAACACATCATTCCAATATTTCGGAGGTTTAAGACTGTATATTATTTAAACCGTACAATTGACTATATTCCTGTGGTGTATACAACCTTAATTGCATTGGCAGGAACTGCTGATTCGTTCTTAGATTACATTGGTGACTGTGGTTTATTTTTTGATAAGTGACTTGGTTGGTGACACTAGACCACCTCTGATCCTTCGAAGAATGGGATGGATACATCCTCATCTTTAGCTCAATGATGTTTTTGTTCACCTGGTCTACAATATAGGTGAGAATATCGTATGCTCATTAGCATCTCCTGACTCGTGGCACACCGCCCCAGAATGTGGAAAATTTAATGTCCATGATAAAATGTTCCGTGGTGTAAGATTAATACGATTAATGAGAGGTTAGAGGGAAACAAATCTAGCAAAAAATAATACATCCAGTTAATCTATTCAATTTAAGTAATGGAAGACGTTTGTATTTTCCATATATACCCCACTAAAAATCTACTTTATATTTCCGATGAAAAGTCTAAATCCTTTTCAAACAACAGGTTATGAGCTGAGTCAATATTTCTAATGTTAACAAACCTTCTTGGCTTCATTGCGTTCAACAGCAACAACAACAAGTGGCATGAATTTCCCGTAAGTTATGAATTCTCCATAACATCTTACGTTTCCCTGTGCAATCACAGCAAATATATTATATCATGTTGCTTTCTCACAATTTCCCTTCAATTGTGCAGCCATTTCTAGAGAAACACGAGCGACGTTTACTGACGCCATCGGTTTGGATTGAAGCTGCAAAAAACAAATTTCAAACACATTGTGATATGACGGTGAAAACATGTTCGGCTTTATGATTAAGCTCTCTACATTTTTTTTTTCCATCACATCGCGGAGCAGAACTTATCTTTCTCACTTTATTTATTTTCTTCCCTTTTGTTAACCTGTTTACTAAAATTAATGTTCCGTTCAATCTTATTCTTTTATCACTCCATCTTTGTGGGAATTTGCAAACAACATTGTTTCTGTAAATATCAACTCACGTCCCCTCAAAACACTTTGCAAGGGAAGTGCCCAGGCGCCCAATGACGACCCTAGGTTTTCACCAACGTTCATAAATAAGGCAACCTTGCAATTAGGCGCCAAGCCAAAAAATAATTTGGCAAGCCTGGTCTCGGATGGCACTTGTGTAATAGTCTGAGTAATTACCGTTGCAATCATCCTGTAACATTAGATATTATTTATCCAGTCCATGCTGGAAGGCTACTTTCATAAGGTAAAGCTTCTTGAAGCTTTATTATGTCGTTTTTCGTTTGTTATCATGTCACGCTTGTGTCCTAGTTGAATCATTTACACCTGAGCCTTTTCAGTTGAGTTCAAACTTTTCTTCTTACTTGGCTCTTGCCTTTTTCCCATCCATTGTAACCCTCTTTAAATTATTTCATTAGCAACTGGCCCATCGCCAAATCAAGCTGCACTTCATTATTTGTAAGGCGTGTCTTCTGCAAATGGCAATCTTTGTATATTACATTGATTTTTTTTGTCTGTAGCTCCTGCTCGCAGCTCCAAATTCAACTCATTGACAATGCTATCAAGCTGACTTTTGTTAGCTACTGAACGAAACCAACCGACAAATCTTTATGCTACAATAAAATGGTATTATGAACTGACAAATCACTTCTGCTTTTTCACTAGATACAGTGAAATTCACTGGGAAAACTTGTTAGATTTATTTTTTTTAAAAATCCAATGCACAAGCGTCAGAACGTGGATTATGAATCCCACATAAATACCACAACGATTATAAGGATTTGGAAAGAGCGGGCTAAATCTCTGAGCGACTTTGGATCTCGCAGCAGCTGATTAAAGGAACATGTGGCACGATTTCTCATTATACAATAAAGAAAAAGGGTTCTTTCATCTCTCGTCTGGGACAGAAGTAAAGTGACCATGGATATATACAATTCATTTCCTTTCTGCTATGCCTACGGCCGATGTACAACATTTCATTTCAATCATTGAATTGGATTTTGGCAAAGGGACCGTCTAATTCTCCTTGAAATCCTGATGACTGTGGACTCCTCAGCTCAGGCTTCGGACTTCACTGTGTCCTTCCTCAGCGATAGAACAATCAGGAACACCCTGGATCTAAATGCCCACTATGTTAGCTGTTCTCTTAATTAAATTCCTTCTGCAAATTGTGCGGCTATTCGGGTAGGCATCTATCTCCTGCTGCATCCTCCTTACTTTTTGCTGCCATCCCAATTTTGTTGCAATTGGCCAGTTTTGAGAATTTGTTCTGTGTTCGAAAATCCAACTTTTTCATTTATGGAATGAGGTGTATTGGCCATAGCACTGATCCAGTAGTAGTACAACAATCAACAATCTTCCGGCCTAAGAGATATCTAAATCACAACTCCCTCTTTTCTTTCTTCAACCCTCTTCTTTTTAAATTACTGCTGGACATTGACTGTCATATTCTATGAGCCTCAATTTTGTCAGCCAGGGTTCTTGACAAGCATTTTCTTAAAACACTCTTAAATATCATTCAGCATCAAGCGGAAACACCCTTGCAATGTCTGATTGATTTCAAATTCTCCAGTGCTTTGACAATATGTAGATGATAAGGAACAGAGCAATTCATTCTATTGTCCTGCAGACTATAAATCGGCAGAACGTTTAGACCACCTGCTGTCCGATTTGAAGGTGCGTTGGGGGAGGGGGTGTTGTGGTGAGGTGTTTTGGTAGAGAATTCGGGCGAGGAGGGTAAATTAATCAATGTAATGGACTGGTTTTAGACGGGTTTCCCATGGGTTCACACTGCCTCGACGACTCCGTAATTTTATGCCAGGAGATTCGTGGCTTGCCTGCCCTTTTCCCAACTGAGGCCCTCAAGAAAATGTTGACCACTTAAGGAGTGCTTTCCGTCCAGCCTCAATTTTCAGGCTGGCTGGAGCGCGTAAGTTGCAGGTTTGGTCTGCACAATTGACTCTGGCTAGGAAAATTACGCTGGCGGTGTTTCCTGGTGCATGATCAGAACAGTGCGCCTGGGATCATTGATTTTAAATGGTGAACAACTCTTCAAAAACCAACGATTTAACCCAATTTTCTTTCTGCTTTCCACAACACGCAAGATCGCCTCCAAACTTACCAAATAACGAGAATGGGCCAAAACTGTCCCGAAAGGAAAGCAATTGGCCATGAATGGCCGATATACTGTCAAGGATTGGTCGGCCAGCCAAGTCCCGGCACGCCAGAAGAGAGCTCATAATCCATCTGATGAATTTTGCGCTGATCAAAAAGGCTGCAACAGGGGAACATTTTTTCCTAACGGTTACTGCCATAGGCGCCATGGGTTTTTTTGGTGCGATCTCAGCTCCCACATAAGTTTCTCCTTTGGAGCTGTCCTCCTCTTGGTCAGTATCACTACAAGCTGCCGCTACTGCCACGGTTTGTTCTGATGTAAACGAGTCTCTTTTTCTCCAATCGACTGGAACTTAGTATTAACCCGTCTGCACTACTGTAGGCTCACTATGATAATGGCGATTATCCTTTTATTTTCCTTATCCTTTTCTGTTCTATCCATCACTGTTTTATTTCCCCAGGAGTTCTCTGTGGTTCCCCCCCCCCTCCCACCCCCAAGCCCAACAGGTCCTGCTACATTTTTATAATTAGCTTTGGCTGTTGTTCCACTATATACCTCGTAATGGAGTCCGCAGTTCCTCAGTCGAGTTCCATTGCATAATCTTATTTCCCTGACTGCATTCTGTTTTTATACCTGTCTATGTCTGCACGGCACGTTTGCATAGTCCTAACAACTCAGTTACTTGAGATGTGTGGTTTTCACTTATGTGCTGGGTCTAGCTTCCCTGTGCAACTTCAGCTAAAGTTATATCTTAAACCAAAGCCTGCCAGCACGGCTCCGCCCTGCTCTTATTGGATCTGGCCTCCCTGTGTGCTTTTGGAAAAGGTGTGTTATCCCTCAACCCATAGCCTGCCAGCAAAACTCCGTCTTCCTATTAATGGGGTCCACTTTACCTGGAAATAGTCCGGACACCATGTGCTGCTTGGGCAGCACTGGTCGGTCTGTACGGCCCCTACGCCTATTAATCCCAAGCTGTCTGCTGGCCTGTCTTCCGCTTCTGATTATATTCATAATTGACCAGACCATTCTCGGGCAGGCTTACTGCACTAAATAAGGGTGGTAAATAAATATATTTAGACACTTTGCAGAGCTGCCCCGTAGATCTGATCCATGTATCCTGTTGAATACGCCAAATTGATGTGGTATCTTTGATGAACTGACCACAAGAGTCTCAGGTGCAGGCTGTGATAGTTCATTCCAGAAGTTGCAAGGAGGGCACTATCTCAATAAAGCTTGAAGGCAGTAGTCTGCTAAACTACATGTATTGAACATATTTATATTATTGTCACTTACAAGAGCGTTTTTTCAGATTCTGATCTCGTCAACATATAGGTTTACTTTACTACACAGCGCTGGACACAGTTACATCCCTATTTGTTTTCACCCAGGCAGAGACCTTACCATCTATTCTTCCCCTATCTGTTGAAAAGCAAATCTAATCTCAGTTGTTATTGCCATCCTCTTTCCACAGTCCGGCTCTAGTGCCTTTCTGTTGTTTGCAGCATCTTAACGCAGTGCATGGTTCATCTGGTAACCCTTAACTGCCAATGTGCTTGGAGATTTTAAGTAACTACTTACCTTTCAACAAGTTTTTGAATCCTTTGAGGAGGTAATGAGCAGGTTAGGCAAAAGAGAGCCAATGGATGTTAACTATTTGGACTTCCACAGGGCCTTTGACAAGCCGCTGCACAGGAGGCTGATCAGTAGATTAAGAGCCCGTGGTGTTAGAGGGATGGTACTGGAATGTATAGATAATTGACTGACTCGCTGGAGGTAGAGAGTGGGATAAGGGGGTCCTTCTCAAGATGGCGGCTGGTGACTAGTGGAGTTCCACAGGGGTCAATTTTGTGACCGCAATTTTCCACTTTATACAGTAATGATCTAGATGTAGGAACTGAGGGCATCCTGGCTCAGTTTACAGTTCGTACAAGGATAGGTGGAGGGACAGGTAGTATTGAGGAGGCGGGGAGTCTGCACAAGTATTTTGAAAGTTTAAGAAAATACGCAAAGTAGTGCCAGATGGAATACTAGGTGGGGAGGTGTGAGGTCATTCACTTTGTTAGGAAGAACGTAGACATTTACTATTTTCTAAATGGGGAGAGAATATGAAATCTGGAGTGCAAAGGAACTTGTGAGTCCTAGTCCAGGATTCCCTTCAGGTGAACGTGCAGGTTAAGTAGGTAGTTAGGTAGTTAAATACAATTATGACATTTATTTCAAGAAGCCTAAAATATAAAAGCCGGGATGTGCAGCTGAGCATTTATATTGCTCTGGTCAGACCACGTTTAGAAGATTATGAACAATTTTGGGTCCCCTACCTCAGGACGGATGTGCTGGCACTGGAGAGGGACCAGAGGACGTTCACGAGGATGATACCTGGAATGAAAGGCTTAACATTTGAGGAACGTTTTAGGACTCTGGATCTATGCTCAATGGAGTTTAGATGGACGAGGGGGGAACTGATCAAAACGTACAAAATATTGAAAAGCCTAGATAGAGTGGACGTGGGGATGATATTTCCACTGGTACCAGAGACCAGGACCCAAAGGCACAGCCTCATAGTAAATGTAAGACGCTTTAACAGAGATTAGGAAAAATTCTATAAGCCAGAGAGTGGTGAATCTATAGAATTTATTCCCACAGAAGGGTGTGGTGGCAAGGTCATTAAGTGTATTTAAGACAGAGATAGAAATGTTCTTGTTCGATAAATAGAATAAACGTTACTGGAAGAAGGGGGGAGAATGGGGTTCAAAGCTTAACAGCCATGATTGAATGGCGGAGCAGACCTGAATGGCCTCATGGCATAATTTCTGTTCCTATTACTTATCGTCTTATGGTCTTATATGTTCATACTGTACCACGATATTCTCCTTAATAATTACTGCTTCACTTTATTTCCCCCTGACAGCCTGTAACTAAACAATTTTAAGAAAGCGAATTGTTACACTGATGATCCGCGATTGGCCCAGCCTGGTACACTAAAGCTAAGTAAGTTTGCACAAAATTTCCTCATCTTACCTTCTGCTACAGTGTCTGAAGCTGGTTGAACATGTTCTGGGTTTATTATAGGTGTGCTTTCAGCAGTTACCACACAATGGGTAAATTTCAATAAGAGCATATAGTCGTAAAGGCAACATTCAGACTGTACTGTAATGTCACCCTTCGCACATTGCTAACTAATATAGATATCGAAGTGACTGATATTCAGGCTCTTCAAAATGAAGGTTTCTGATCATTTTGTTTTCCTTTCTATAAGGTATGCTGCCTTTCTGAGGAAGCAATGCCGATGTTACCATTGTTTCTTCCATCTCTGATTGAGTTTGGAGCAATTATGAAATATGTTCAAAAATTGAAATAAGTCACACGCCGTCACAGAAATGACATTGCTGATCATACAAGTTGTTTATTAGCTTAATATAACGGCACATAGATAGCAAGGGGCGAAAATCACTGCTGAATCATTTGATGATAAAAAGCAAACAGGTGGGGTTTGGAGTGAACTATCTTATTGCCACATTACATGATTTGATCAATTTTCTTTTTCGCTGTTTCCTGCTGTTCAGATCAAGGTCATTTCAAATCTCTGAACATTTAACAATTTCAGAGATGGAAGAAATGTGCATATAGAAGGAAAGTTTACCTAGTCAGCCTTAATTTTATGCTCCCCTGCCAGCGATTTTGGTGGTCTGGAATAAATCATTTGAGTGGGGTTCCTACTGGCTTCACGGCTGCTCCAAACTCCCAGAAATTTTAAGCTGCGTTGGGCGTGGCCTTGGACATGTCCACCCGACCCGCAGTAAACTGCCCACCTACATGCCAAATACCTTCCAGTCCTCCACTGCCAACATCGACATGGTGCCTCAAAACTTATGTTACCCTGGACAGCTCGGATTTAGGATCCCCGTAGCGCTTACAGTTTTGCCATGTCAACTTAAAATTTCTTAGCTGCTAGTGGGAAGTTGGTGAGCGTTAACTTTTCCACATTGATGGCTGCAAAACCCATGCTGCTAATTAGCACTGAGTGCTGAGTGAAATGGCTGGCAAGCAGGCAATTACGATGGTAATGCGCTGAACAACAAATCACCCAATGGTTTGACGTGAAAAGACGCCCCTCAACAAATGAAATCACTTCATTGTGAAACGGATCAAGTCCTCAGAGACCAATCCTACAGGGATCAAGTTTTTTGGCGCTCATTTATGTTTGCGGGTGTTGGGTGGAAGTTGTACCCTCACCTGCCACATTGGCCGACATCTCCATCAGTCCTGGCAGCGCCACAAAGGCGCAAATCGCAACTACCATGGCTGAAGATAAAGAACGAAGCCCAGAGCCCAGCAGTTAATCCCGAGTTATGGCACTTTGTGGGCTTGGTAGTATTCAGGAGGTGGAGAGACACGTGCTGTGGGTTGGATTAGGATTGGTAGCATTAGATAGAAAGTGGATTCAGTCTACTGAGAGGGGGGCATCTCATGATGGCCAAACTGCAGGATCTGAAAGGCGATCAGCATTGCTTCCCGACCTATAGCCAAAGTCATTGTTGCTTTGGCAACCTATTTTTTCTTAAAAATCGGCTTGTGACCTAACCTGAAAGACCCTAAATTGACCAATTTAATAGGATTGGCAGGCTGTGGAATTTTTTCCCGCCCTCCGCAACCTTTATGCGGAAGTGCTTTTTTGGCAACAGCGTGAATTTGCATTGCTATGGGCAGAAAATTATGCCTCGCCTGTGTCATAGCAACCGGACAGAAGCAAAGGAAAATAGCCTGAGAGGACGCCCTGGGAGCCTTCAGGCGCCATCCAAAATGCCAGCAATGTTGAAATCTGCCATCGCGTGTGGAATGAGAGCTGCATACGGTGTCAAATAAGAGGTCACTTAACTCCATTAAAAAGACAATTTCAGGCACTTTTACTTTGCCCTGAAGATGTCATACATATCGCACAGGAAAAACGGGGAGGCAGGCAAATCAAATTTTGCAACCTCTCATTCAAGGGATGGCTAAAAGTCATTTTGATTACTGAAGAGTTCTGGAGTGAAGTTGCTGCTGGTTGCTTATTTGACGTTAACAGTTTATCTCTTAGCATTTCTAGTCTTCCACGTCGAACACATTGGTGTCTCCAGAGCTCCCCAATTATATTGACCGTTTAGAATCTTCCTGCTATCAGGCTTTAGTGACTTTGGTAATGGGGATTGTCGCCTCCGCTTTTGGCACCTCTATTGAGGTAGAGGAGAGCCGTAGAAGTGACAGGAGATGAGGTGCTTCAAATAATCTTCCAGAGGAAAGACCTATGGTCTAAGAGGCGAAGAATTAAAGGGAGCAGTGCAAAAGGTAGCCCAAGGCCAAAGGAGCAGACAAAGATGTCACTAGCCTTCTGCCATGGTTTATAGGCAGCAATGCAGCTCCCCCAATATGTCGGGGTGCAATGCTGACAAATCTCCCACACTCCAGGACGACTTTGACATCTATTTGTCAGATGATTGGGACCAAAATAACCTCCAACTGTTTGAGTGAAACACCCTATGTCAGTGGATCTGAAGATCGCAGTAGCCAATCATTTATATGCCTCCAGCTCTTTCCAAGGGCGAGTGAAGGATCTTGGTGTAGTGTCCCAATCAGCTGAGCACATTTGCGTCAAGCTAGTGGCAGACGCTCTGTTCAGCCGGGTAATCACATGTATCATTTCCATATGTATGAGGCCTGCCAGGCTTAGCGAGTCAATGGTTTTGCAGTGATGGTCGGAACATCCCACAGCAAGGTTCAATCGAGTGCACACATGTGGCCATCAAGGCTCCAGCAGCTTTGTCGTGTGTGTTTGTCAACAGGGCTGGAGTCCACCTGATGATATGTGACCATGTTACACATGATACCCATGCTCCTTTCATGACGATTGCATTCCTAGGAAATTCCACGATCCTGAAACTGTTCAGTGTCCCAGCATCACTGGATGGATGACCGCTGGTTGATAAGGTCTAGTCCGTTAGTTGGATTTTGAGGGGTCTTTGCCATTTAAGAGCAGAGGCAGAGCAATGTTATAACTGGAGCCATGACATCACAAGGGCCTTTTTGGAGAGGGCAATCGGCCTTCTGAAGATGTGCTTCCAATGCCTGGGTTGCTCAGCGGAGGCACAAAAATACCCCCGAGTGAGGCTGTCGCAGATCGTAGCTGTGTACTGCTCCCTCGACAATCTGGACCTTGCAATGGATGAGGTTGGGAGTAGGCATCCTGAAAGAAGATTATGCTGACACAACTTCATCAGCCACAGGGGATGAATCCAATAGTGAGTAAAAAGAGGCGAACGGTGAGGAGTATGCTGAGGGCGTTGGGTCATATAGCTGTATTCTTCGGGGAGGGTGGGATATCCAGGGCACTTCACCTCCAAAGCACTTTCCGCTATCCCAGATATCAGAAATGACCTTTTCATTTGAATCTAAATTCAACTCAGTACTGTTCATAGCAATAAAACATTACATGGTGACGTGCACCGCAGCAAAACAAGAATAAAGATGAAACATACGCAGACTATTGCGACAAACATAAAATCTCTCTCATTTTGACAATGAAAAAAATAACATAATCATCGCTAGTCTTCATTTCCATGCGTGAAAACATAAGTCATGCATGAGAGACCAGGATATTAGCCTGTCATGCTCATGAAACTTTAATATCAATTATGCGAGCATTACATTATGTCTTGGTAGTACCCCGTCCCCTCACTGGCAGCAACATTGCAAGCAGCCAACTGAATCTGCTGACATGTTGTCCTTAATGGCCTTGACGGTCGTCGTCCAGCCACTGGAGCTGCTGCTGTCCCAGCCTGGGAGGGAGTGGCCATTCCCATGTCTAATATCTCCCCAGTGAAAGCAAACCCATCAGTTGCCAAGGCCACTGGCAGAGTGCCGGGAGAGCTTCTGCTCATATAGAGCGCCCCGAGAGGCGCCCACAGATATATCACACAGCCACCTGGCCACCTTCTCGTCCATTGGGAATCATGTTTGAGGTTTGATGTTCATGTTTGGCGGGCCTCATTGATCAGCCAGCGTGAAGCAGCCCTCGGTAACCGATCACAGGCCACAGCCCATTTCCTGGTCTGTCGAAAGTCTGCCGAATGCACCAGCCCGACATTAGAAAATTTCAACCATTAAATTTGAGATGTTAAGGGATGGATTTTAAAGCACACTGGGAGGATTCCAAGGAAGAGCACATCTTCTCCGTTGCGAAAACTGCAGAAATGCTATTTGTGAGTGTAGGGCACTTCCAAACCAGAGTTTGATTTAGATATTGGAAGGACAACAGCTGTCAATAGTCAGTTTAATACCCACCCGTCCACTTCCAGCTGTCTTTTATGATATGGTGGACGGGCAAGGAATCACGCATACCCCCACCATCAGTCCTTTGGAGCCCCTAGTTGAAGTCAAATCAAGGGCATTTTATCGATTTCTGGTAAATAACATGTGCGGCTGAGTGAAGGTGGAAGGCTGCTCACCAACACACAACTTTAACCGCTGAACAAAAAGCTGGGAAGTTAGTATTGGCCAACTGGGTGAGAGGCACCTTTGGCCTGTCTGTAAGCAGGAACCAGTCCTTTTTATCGCTTAGCATTTCAACGCACCATCTCGCTCTCATGGCCACATATCTGTACTTGGCAATGTCCACTGAAGCACAATGCAAGGTGTAAGAGCAGCATCTCCACTCCTGATAATGTACTTTGCATAGTCTCATGCTTAATATTGTGGGCAACAACTTCAGACCATGACATCTCTGCACTGTCTTCCAACAACATCCCCCTCCTTTTTAACAATTTCTAACGTATTCGCAGGCATTGTCTTTTATTGAATATCTTTCATTTTTACATTTTATTTATTTTGTCATTTTCCTCCTACCAACGCGCTCGATGAACGCTTCCAACGCCCCCCCCCCCCCCTCCACCTTCAATCACACACACACACAACCCCACGAACATGGCCATCTGAGATCATTTTATCCTTCTCTTTACTTCGGAATAAGTCATACGGACTCTAAAAGTAAAATCTGTTTCTCTCCCACAGATGTTGTTGAACTTGTTGAGTTGTCTCCATCATATTCTGTTTTTATTTATATTTCTGCATTCCACAGCTTTTGATTTTCTTAGCTTTGTTATCACATATGTTATGGGGAGGGCGGGGGGTGCATTGTGTCCATCCGCTCCTCCCCACTATGCCTCTGCACTCCACCTCCACAAAGTGATTCAAACGACAATGCACGACAGCCACCATTCCCATCTGCCACCCCCGTATAAATAATCAGGAACACACTTGAAAAGAACAGTAATTCAAAGAGATGAATTTATGAAGGGAGCCATCTTCCTTTATCTCTGAAATGCTATCACCTCAGCATTGGGTATAAATTGCTGTTGTCGCTGCTGGGTGTGTAAGAGCATTTATTTCATCAGAGTGGTGGCAATCTTGTGGGCGGGACCTCCCTGAAAAACAAAAACAAATCTCAGTCTCGTAAGTAGACAACTACAGAAAAGGAGAACAAAATTCTGGAGCAGTAATCAGATGGTATTCTCAGTCTTCTGAGCAAAGAGGTTTTATATTATCCCAGTCCTGAATAATCAACTGCTAACGTTGGCACTGTGCCCGGCTAAAGGAAACATTGTCTCATTTTCAACTATGCCAATCCCCTTCAGAGTGGCAGATGTTTCAATTTGTGCATCTCCCATTCTCCTATAACCTAATTATTTCATCGTCTCATGTTAATTAACATTCCATAGCAGGAAGATATTCAATGAATAGTCCATACATCATACATCATTTTTAAATATACTAAATTCTTGTTGAGCAAAACTAGAATCATTACTTCAGCTGTGGCCTCAGAAAAGATGGTTGGTGGAAATGGGAAATGGTGACCGTAGTCTGTGGGTTGGACATCAGCCGTGGAGAAAAGGAAAGCTAAATTTTCAGGGCCATAAACTTTCTTCAGAACTGAAGAAATATAGAAGTGTAATAGGTTTTAACCAGTGAAATTACACTGGCAAAGGAAGAAGAAAAAAAAATAGGTCTTTAAATGGCGGAATGCAATAGAGATTACAATGGAAGTGTGAACTTCTCATCACACCAAAACCAAAGGACTTCAAACATTTTGACTTTTCCAAACAGAGACGCACAAAACACTTATATAAGGCTATACAGGGAAGTGCTCAGCAGTTGATAAATGGTAGTAAACAGTAACAAAATGAAGTTGTGGAACAGGTCAAGTGACATACTCTTATTCCAATGCAATTGAATTGAGCTTTGTTCAGTTATACATTTTCGAGTGTTCAGCCAAACGATTTTGGTAATGGACAATGTGATCATCCTCTTTATATTGACCTTTCATTTTCAAGACTTTGCACGAGCTGTTGTTAATTAACAGAGCTTAAGAGTAGAAATGGTGATCAGAAGGATCTTGGTGCGAAATTTGACAAGATTTTTTTAGAAAAAAATCCTTCTATTCTATTTCTCGTCTATGATAAAATATTGAGCCTAGAAACATGTTGCTGATTTATTTAAGAGTTTTCAGACGTTCAAGACACGAGAGTCATTACCTAGAATACAGAAATTTAATGCTCCTGTATTTTTTTTTCCTGGAAATGCCCTGATGTTGCTTCCAGGTGTGGGCAGCCACTGAAAAGGAAGCTCGCAGTTCTTGACGAATTTAACTATAACCCTCTTCAATTTGCAAACACTGATTCTGGCAGAACAACATAAGTACGGGTGCCAGTTCGCAGAAGTCGCATGTGCCTGTGCCGTAGATGCATCGCTGCAGCAGAAACCTGATGAGGCAAAATAGAACTTGATAATTAGTTTAATGTTTTCATATGTGGGAGTCACAGCAAACCCCCCAAAAAAAAATCAGAATGAATTGTTTAAGATGAAGAAATATAAAAGTGAACACTTTATGAAATAGTACTGCGGAAACTTGAAAGATCAATTCACCAGGTCGTGTCCCAAGATACGGTGAATCACCCTACTAAATTTTGTTTTCCAATACACTTCAAGAACATATATACTCCTGAAATTATGCTGATACGATGAGATTTTAGTTTTGAATACATTCGCAAAACTCAATTCATCCGGTAGGATTCTGAAATGCTGTGCAAGCGCATCAGCACCTGGGATTAATCCAAGGCAATTTGAGTATGAAGCCAAACACGGGGGCATCATATTAACCAAACATTGAGGGCAGGTATGCAGCTGGCGTGGTCAAAATATACAACGAATACCCTTGCTCTTTCCGGCATGATCATGATACACAATTAACTCCCTCTTCTCATACCTCTGCCCTGCTGTATGCCTGCACCCCCTCCCCCCCACCCCCACACCTGCCCACCCAACCACCCCTCACACAGATGTCCCCAGCATCCCTCTCTAACGTGCTCGCCTTTCAAAGCATTAGGACGTTTCCAATTAGCCTGTCTAAGTATGCATGGTTAAACATCCATTTTTATCAGCATTTTCAGAAAAGTAGATAATTTTAATGATTTTGGGCAACATTCTAAAAAGATGTATTGCATTCAATTCAATCCTCACTTTATAGCTGTAGTTCTTACACTGCATACAACTGTTTTATCAACAGATTATGGACAGTTCTTTATCACGATTCTATGTAAGGGTTCCACAGAGGAAGGAAGATATTTACTGACGCTGTCTCCTGGAAAGCCTGCCTGCCAATTCTGTGTTTGTGATTCAGTGAGATTGTGTGCGTGCATCCGTGCCTGTGTTTGTATGTTTGTGTGTTTTAGTATCTCTGTGTCTGTGCGTGCATTGTTTCACAGAGTATCCAAATTTCTCATAAGAAATCCATATTCCACAATCGAATATCTGTAATATCGCGATGTGCCATGGCCCTTTGACGATCATTGCATGTGAGTCCACTGGGTTTGTATTCTATCAACTGAGGCTTTCGAATTGTGCCATTGTCCTGAACGTTTTTTTTTTTGGGGGGGGGAGTAAAGCAACAAAGTGTATTTGTAAAGAACATTTTTTTCTCTCTCTCCGACGTTGGCTTTAATATTGGAAAATGGCTTTAATGAAAATTACATATTTGCAGTTGGAGGATAAGCTCACTGGAACAGAATGTGGAATACACAATGTTGTTGACTCCTTGAGCAGATTATCAGGGTTGGATAAAACGGTTGCCAGCAATGGGTCACAAATTAAGAGGAGCTGCCTAGCAAAACATTTTAATTGGCTCATGATCAGATGACCAAATGTGGTGTGATCGTAGTGAGTAGAAAATAATCCCAGCCTGCAAAGCGAACAAACATATAACTTTTCACCCCTGTGTGCAGCATTACAGGAATCTACAAGGCTAGCAATCTGCATCCTGCTCCCTCTGAAAAAAGAAAATTCCTGGAAAGTCAAATATAGGAAATCACCAGCAGAGATATTGAATAACAACTTACAACTAGTAAACTAAAGACTGAAAGCACTTGAAGGCCAGCTGATGTCATTATTAAAGAATGACAAGTAATCTGGTAGACATTAATAAAAACCAACCGATCTAACGCTGTAAGCCATTTTGTTGCAATTAAACAACATTAATTCTCAATCTAAATCGTTTTTTCCTATGTGTGTGTGTGTGTGTGTGTGTGCGTGTATGTGTGTGAGTGTGGTTGTGTGTGTGTTTGTGTGTGTGTTGGTGCATGCACACACCTGTGCCTGCCTGTGTGTGCATGTTAATGTATTGAGGAGAAGAAGGGGTACAGTTTACGTCATATTTTTAAAAGTTTTCAGGTCACAATTCTTTATGTTGCTACTTATTATTTTCAGTTTGTTTAATACATAGTTATTAACCTGTCAAGTTCCTATACTTGATGCTTGTTTTTGGAACCGAAATTGAACAGCTAGTTTGAATTAGGGTAACATGGTGGCCTGATCAAATTTTTTGCCTTTGTTTCTGCTCGGAGAGAACTGGGGCTGCTCATTATAGGTTATTTTGCCTAGTGAGTCAGAACATTAGATGTGGAGTGATTACGGTCACCAGAAGCTTGAAAAGATACATGTGGAGAGCAAAAATGCTTCAGTTCCTAAAGAGCAATATGAACTGCAGTGCAGAAAGGTCACGTCAAGCCTAGCTTTCGCACTATTATGTCCAAAGGAAAATGACTGGTGTGTACGGTATTTACAGATGTTTGACAAACCGGCCAGGATATAAATATATATCCTGAAAAGCTTGCACGGTTTCTTGTCCTTACATTTCCCTGAATGGTTCACCCACACTCTCACACACCCACATGCCCATGCGCTCAAACACACAACCACTCCTCCTCCCACTCATGTATCATGTACCTACTCCACTGAATTAGTTAAAATTTAAAAAAAAATGAAATGATATTTAAAATCGAAAAGTAAACGAAGCAGCATCATCTACGCAGCTAATGGCTCAGAGAATCAATAGATCCGATCATACTTTTCATTCTAATAACATTGAATCCATGAATAGAGGTGGAATATTTAAGAACTAACTGCAGGAAATGGCTCGATGGTCACATGCAATCGCATAAATGGCAGCTATGGGCACGTTATTTTGTTTTTTTTTTGAAAGTTGCAGCATTCTGGCCTGTTTTCTGTTTGAAGTACTGAGCAACATCTTGTATCTATAACTCATCTGAAGTTAGATCTCACCAGTTCTAAGTAAATCTCCGAGGTGTCAAGAACAGGCTGAAAGAACATGATAAAGCAATTGTTAAGGGTTGTAAAATTAGCCGTGACCCTAGGAAAGCTGCTACAGTTCAAGTAATCAAGGGTTTTAACCGACTTGTTATGAATTGATTAGACCTGCACTTTCCCTAAAAAGCAGGACAGATCAGTTCAAGCAACTTATCGCCAAAAAATGTTTAGCATTTGTTATCAACAATATAATGACTATTATCATTAATGATGCGTTCAAGGTACAATCAACAAACTCACCTGGGTACAGCCGGGACGACTTGGCTCCCGATCTCATGGTAAAATTGGTTTAGGAATTGTCTAAATATCCTGGATTATACAATTAATGGGCGAGTTACTGGCACTGTTACCGAGGCCAAAGTTGACACAGCGGGCCATCAATTGCCTGCTGTGTCATTATTGTTATTGCAATGCGAATCAGGGCAAAATGTACTTGTGGCTGAAGTCTTGCTTATTACAACAGAGAAAAAAAAAATGTGATTGCTGGAGGCAAATCATCACATCCCCAGCATATCACTTGAGGTGGTCTTTGGGCCAGAGACTGAGGAACAGCTGTCATAGGGCTGCTTTGCCTGCAGCCTTTCTTGCCTCTTAAGATCAGAACCATAAAATGTAATTGCTCATTGCATCGTGTCCAGTACATTAACATTACCTCAAATCATGACCTCAAAGATGCATACATGCAGAAGGGGAAAAAAATAGTCTGGACATCATATAGGATTTAGGGAGAAGGAAAATAAAACGCTTCACAGGAAGCTGAAGCAGAACATGTGAAGGAGAATAATGAGAAGTCACAATAACATCTACTGACAGTTGACAGCGATATCTTCGCTGCTTGGTCAGAAATAACATTACTGCCCGTCACGAACAAAAAGTAATCTTAAGTGGGCAAGATAAATGCATGCCCTCCAAAAAGAAAAACTGACATTCTATCCATTGTCTCCCCAAATCTTTGCGCAAATGCATAGCCCAAATAGCATTTGAAGGACATTATTCACACCTGGCTGAATCACCTGCAACCCTGAAGAAGCTCGATATCATCCATTGACAAGTACCCCACTTGACTAACCTCCATTTCCAAATGTAGACAGTTACTTCATCCACCACAGGTGTGCTGTGGCTGCAGACTGTGCCTCTACGAAATGTCGAAAATATGTAAGAGATATCAACGTGTATCAGGAAAGTACTACTTATATAATGAGCACAGCTTGTTTTCAACGTTCATCAAATATCATGGTTTACCATGAAGGGATAAAGTCTGTGTGGGTTTTAACAAACAATCAAGCACATGAAGACAAAAAAGCGATTAAAACTTGTCCTTTACAAGATAATTGTGTTGCAAAACCAATATTCAAGCATTATCAAACAATGTATGACACTAATGCAGCTAAAAAAGTAATGCAGCTCGCTCATGTGTCCTTATTTGTAACTGGAGGAACACAATAAGCATCAGTAATGGATCCTAAATTTTGGATTCTGGAGAGATGAATATATGGCTGAAATCGTGGAGTGAAGAAAATCTGGAATAATTAAGATGTTAGAGTTCTAGGAATACTGAGATCTTGGTAGAATTCAAACTTTGGAGAAACTAACAGAAAAATGGAGGGGCGAGATTCAACAGCGACAGGAAAAACGTAGGTATTCCGCAAACTAGATTTTTGCTTAAATCATGATCCAACTTCCTCCAGCTAGCAGAGAGGTGATGGGGCGATTAGGAGCTCGTGAGACTACTAACAAGGATTGCAGTTGGCAAAGGATTACATTTTGAGAATTTGATAACTGGGTAGTCCTGCCTGGCTTGTGTTGGAACAGAAAAGTGACGATTTTTTTTTTAAGGCATAGATATGAATGTGCAAGACTGTGTTGAGGCTAAGGAGGAATCAGTAAAGTCGTTGTACTTCGAATTATGAGGACTCAATGATGAAGCGGATATTTATTAAGAAGCATACGGTGAGAACAATTCTAAAAGCAAGATTGCAAACTGTTAGGTTCACTAGCAGATGGTTCCAGCGTACAGGATTGGAAAAGATTGAAATAAAATTATGAGAGGTTCTAACGGGAACATAATTCAAATCTTCTATATTACCGATAGCCATTTATTGGTATCATGCAAACAATTGTATACTACATAGTGAGGGTTGGTGCTAAAAGAGGGAGCAGTGACTATCAGGCAGTAGTTGGAAGAAACCTTTAAAAATGTTCATTTGTTCACAGAGTGTCAGAATTTACGCAGGTAAAGAGTGCATTCAGATTCTTCTTAATGTATGTGGGGTATTGGAGTTTTAAACATCGAGTCCACATTTCCATGGAGTTTAAAAACATATCTAGATCTTATCAGGTATTTTTGTGACAATGTATTTTTCAGGCTCTCGCGAAGTTTTTGCGTGATTTCACATTGTTATAAATCTTCTAGATGTTTATCTAATGGCACAAAGGCACAAGTTGCAGACTGGTGTGCTTAAGATTAATGTTTTTATAGTATTTTTCCATGCTTGTGTATTTTGGGATAATCTCTCACATCAGTTGTATTCAAATCTACCATTGCCATTTTAAGGCAAAGACTGTTTCAATAACTTTGTCATCTGCACCTAATGAAATGTCTTTTATTCACCCCCATATTACATCCGGACAGCATTGCATTAAACGGTATTTAGAATTCCTGATAATTTCTTGCTGAAGTGAAACCGATCACCGCAACACAAATGAAAAGAAACCCTCTGAGCATAATTGAGTTAAAACAAATTCTACTCTAACAAAATAACTACAATTAGCATAGGCTGTTGTTGTCGCGTACATAGGCATCCCAAAGGTATTCAGTAAAGTTCCAGACACGAGACTTATGAGAAAACCTATTGCTCGTGTATTAAAAGGGACAGGAACAATGTGGGTACAAATTTGCCTTAGGATTAGGAACAGAGGGTCATGGCCAATGGATATCTTCATGCCGGAGGAAGGCTGTTCATTGAATTCACAAGGAGTCAGCATTGGGACCCTTGCTTTCCTCAAATGCATTGGTGATCTAGACCATGGGGTAGAGGTGAAAATTTATTTTTTTTTCGGAACTTAGGAGCGTTGTCCACTGTGGGGAGGACAGTATAGAAGTTGAAAAATACAGTTTATTTGTTGGAGCAGGCAGGTATGTGGCACATAAAGTTATATGCAGAGAAGCGCAGGGTGATTCATTTTAGTAGGAGGAACATTGAGAGACAATTTCAAATATGGGGTACATTTTTAAGGCTGTGCAGGAAAAGAGAGACCTGGGTCTATATGTCTATTGAAGGTGTCATGACAGGTGGAGAGGAGGGTAAAACTGTTGAGAAATTATGTGGAACTTATATAGGGCATTAGTTAGGCTGGAGAGTTGTGTCCTGGCGCCACCTTATGGAAAGGCTGTGATGACATTAGAGATGGTTCAGTAGAGGTTTACAAGAATGATTCCAGGGATGAGAAACTTGAGTTATACAGATTGATTAGAACATCTGGGACTGTTCTCCTTGGAGGGGTGAGAGCTAAGTGCTGATTTATCAAGGCGTTCACAATCATTACGGAGCTTGCTAGATTAAACAGTGAGAAGTTGTTCCGCTCGTCAATGGACCGAGAATGAGAGAGCACTGATTTGAAATGATTTGCAATGAAGCAATGTGATGGCAGAAAATAAATAAATAACTCTGCATGATTTTCATGTCTTGAATGCTCTGCCTAAAAAAGTGGTGTGCTAAAAATAAATCGAGGCATTCAAGAAAGCATTCGATGATTATTTTAATAGGAGCAACATGCAGTTTTACGGGGGGTAAAGACAAGGATGACATTAAGTCCTCATGCTCATTTGGAATGCATATGCGGACAAAATAGTTATTCGGTGCTATAACAATTCTGTGATTGTCTGGGTTCAAACACAGTTAAATAGGGAAAGTATATTTCAAATCAATTTGTGTAATGAAGTGTTAATGCATCAAAGCTATGTCTCACGTAGTTACAGGCTATTGCATTAACACCTGAACAAATATCTTACCAAATGGAATCTGTGAAACTTGGAATCAGCTATGTAGTATGACATACTTCTGAAATGAATCATTTAAACCCCGGTTTCGCAAAGCACTAGCAGATGCATTCCACGTGAAGTCCTCAGACAAGATTACCACTGAGAAGAATCATGTCGAGGAACCCTATCTCATTTGCATCACAACAATCCTGATGTCACAAAATCTTCAAGTTATCCAATTTTCGACAAATTAAAATGTGCTGGGCATCTCTGGCAAAACTTAAACATAAACAATGCACTTGAGAGTCTTTCCAACTGTACGTCATACACAGTAAAGCAGTAACAAAAACAATATAGCTGGAAAAACTCAGACGATCTGACAGCATCTGTGGAGAGGAGAACCGTTAACGTTTCAAAATCGCATGACTCTTCATCAGTACTGAGGAAATATAGAAATAAGGTGTCATATTGCCTGGTTGAGGGGGGTGGGACTGGTAGAGCTGGATAGTGGGCCAGTGAAAGGTGGAGGCAAAGAAGCGATTTTCAAATTGTCTTCTCTACATTCATGGCCTTAATTCACACCAGTGCCAGTTTTCAAACTTCTAAACTGAAACTGCTCCGGTCGGAGAAAACCTTACTTGTTTCCCCTTTGCAAAAATCTCTGAAATTAACAGCTTCTTCCCTACAAATAGTTTCTTTTTCTACATTTTGATTCGTAGCTCTGCATCCCCAAGGCAATCCAATTCATCGCAATATGTTTTGGAAGCCAACAATGCTAAACGGAAAAAAAAAACAAACATCAAACAAACAAAGTAACAAACATACGATCAATTTTCTGTCAGATTACTCCTCAGCCCACTTGGGCCTTAATAGGCCATCACATTAAAAATAAAGTGACTTCTTCCCCCAAATATTCTGGAGGCTTAATGTTCCTCGTCCAAGATAAACAAAACAATCCGGCTCAAGTGTGTACTTTTGCGCAACCCTATCAAAATACAACATATCTTAACATTGTAAACAGCTTGAAAAACATCCTGCCATATAATAAATGATTACCTCTCCCCCCCGCCCGCCCCCATCCTCAAAATTTTCCAATTAAACAGGTGAATTGCAAGAGCCATATTGTAGAATTGTAACCAACCTACCAAACGTGACAGGCTTCAATTTAAATACCAGCTATGTTCTGTTAGAGCTAATGTTTTGGCGAGCAAAACTTCCTAAAACACTGGTTGACTCGCTTTATTTCAATCATGCAAATTGATCTTATTTCCTATTCTGTTTTTTTTTTCTCTTCACCCATGTTCTTGGTTGGCAGTTCTATATCAGATTTGAATTTTAATAGCTATTTTTAAAATCTGCGGTTGGAAAATATTGTTGGTGGATCCACGTTGCTTACTATTGTTCGTTTTGGTTATTTTGCCTTGAAAAATATTGCTAATTCCTGGCAGTAAAACTGGGCTGGGGAGCTGGCGGTTAAGAACTAAAAGATAAATTCCCTGTCATACTCCTTTATCCCCTCTGAACTCATCAGTTCCACAGATTATCTTTTAAACCGTACACCAGAACATCACCGGATTGTGTTGGTAGTTTGACAGACTTCCACTTTTAAAACAAAAATGTGTGCTGAAACATTTTGCTGTAATATCTATTTTCGGCCCTTGCTGAATGAATTTTACTTTTAGATTCAACTCGCTGAAAAATGCAACAGCCGAACGAACATCAGAATTGTCGTGCAGGACAACGTCTTTGTTTCAAAAGAGGGTAATATTCCAACCGAGAAAAGTCCTCCCATGCTGCTATAAGGATGTCAGTGAAGTTTATTTTAAGTATTATTTTTCAGCTCAGAGAGTTTTATAATCATTGGCATTCAGTTCAAAAATTATGGTCGGCGTCTCCACTACGATTGTGCTCCAAAAAAACTGAACTTCGTGTAATCTCTTTGTGATAAATTGTGCCATTTACATTTTTGTGATGTTCTAACGTGCATTCAGTGAACGATATCCGTTCCTAGGGCTCTTCAACGGCTAGCATTGGACTTATGCAGTTGAGTCTATCCAAATCCCAATGACAATATGCCTTCCATTTTTTCACCATCAGTTTCCTTACAGCTATCATGCCCTTTGTCTGGATTGTTAATAAATGTTGTTTGGCAAATTACCAAACTGTCAATCCTTTTCAGCCATAGCCTGTTATTCTAATGCACTTAGAAAAAAAATATATACCAGGCCGAATTGCTGAAACTTTCAACACACAGTTAGTCAGCATATCAATTTTAATGTCCCGTTTACACAAAGTAATTATATAATTTGTTTTAAATCGTTCAAGCATCTCTGCAGGACGTCACTTTCAACAGGATTTCTCGAAACAACTGCAGATAGCAAAACTCATGACAACGAAATCATTTCTAATAAAGTACCCAGCTGCTCCACAAGTAAATAACGAACGCCCAATTCGGCAAGACGCTCTTTTGCATACTCATATTTTGAATCACCCGCTTTGGAATAACTGTGTAAACAGTTCCTAACAAAATTATTGAATACTTATTGATGCAGAGAGTTTTTTTTTTTCCTTACAGGTTTTTCATTTGACCTACTTTCCTCATAAACTCGGTAGACCCTGTACCTCTATTCAAAAGCAATCGCTTCCTGCCTCAGACAATATATTTGTGACGTATAAATTAGAGAAATAAAGCAGTTACAATTCAAATGGAAAAAAAAAAAGCTGCATCAGCTAACAAAGGAAAGCACGTCGGCTTGGCATAGGTTTTCCTGTCCCGACTAAGAAACATTTTCTGATAGGACACTCTGCAAATGCACAAAGCTACACATTTATGTTAGTACTTCCAAATGCCTGCATTTACATTTTGTTTATATATGGCAGAACAAACAAGTAACTGCAGTCAAATTAGAATTATCGAATAGAATTTTCAATTGTCTAACCAGAGGAGTGCCTGCATTCTTAACTTTGACACGAGTCTTAGGAAAAAACATACAGTTTCGCCATGAGTTCACGAACTGCGGCCATTTCCAAACGTGATTCAATGCATAATCTTTTGCGATTTTTGCAGTATTATATATTTTAAAACTTTACTTTGTTCCACATTGGATGCTATTCCTGCAGGAATACATTACATTTTACTCTTCCACCAAAATTGTTCCAAAAAGTTACTAAAGTCTTCTTCATACTTTAGTGAGCTACACAACATGTAAAACACCATTTCATTTTCTCTGGAAAATTTGGCAAAGATTTGATTGTTTTACTTCTTCAACTTCCTTGATTATTATCTATAATGTTGTTATGGAAAATCGTAGGCATTAAGGAGAAATTTTTCACACAGTCAAAGTAATCCAATTGTTACTCCAAAAGACGTGTGTACACAACCGAAGCTTTTACCTAGGAAATAATCTGCAGCGGGAGTGCTTGCTGTTAAATTCCTCTCCAGGATGTGGGCGTTGTTGGCTAAGTCGAATTTGTTTCCTATCCATAATTGAACATTGCCAAGTGCTGGCTCGCTGCCCTCAAGAAACTTCTCTGATGAAGGCAATGTGTTGGGCAGAAGATCTGAGCACGTTTATCATCAGCTGGGCAGAAGAGATGTGGATCTAAGTAGTCTTCTATTTTTTCTGACGGGCAGTCAGAGATAGATAGGTAGGTAGATAGAAAGATGTATAGATATGTAGATAGAAAGACATTTAGATATAAAGATAGAGAGATAGAGAGAGAGAGAGAGAGAGGAAGATAGATAGAGAGAGAGAGAGAGAGAGAGGAAAGAGAGAAAGAGGGAGAAAGAGACATTTTGCAAGCGTAACAATGTGTATACAATAAAAGCTGGAGCTGCTTCCCTTTTAGCAATGTAACATGTCAGCTTATAACTCTTCAGTGTTGAGATTCTCAAATGAATTGCCACCATTGCTCCTTGCGATAAGTCTGCTATACCAGGTACAAATTATCCCACCAACTCTGAGTGCATAAAGTAAACAGCAGGCAATGATCAAAAAGTGGTTAATTCGCTCGTAACTCAATTAAAATGAGCTGTAACAATTCGAAGTTTTGAAGCTACACAGTTGCTGGAAAACAATAGAGAAATATAAATGCATCATTTAGCACGAGATCTGGAAAATCATGGAATAATGCTTTCTACCTGCATATTTTGTACGAGCAGGTCAAAAATGAGAATGAAAGTGACGGTCATCCCGATTTTAGTCACTTTGATCGTCTCAGCTGATCAGTTCCAACGATTACTAACATGCATAACATGAAATTTAATGATTTTTCAACTTAGATTTAATTTCGGATGCAACATGGCCCAGAAAACGAACAAACAAATTGCATTCTTAAGGAGGGCTCAGTTGGCATACCTCACAAAATATCATTTCAGCCTAAGACGCGCACGGTTCGCGGGGGGGTGGGGGGGGAATACTTCTAGTCCATTTCTATTTTAGTACAAAACGAATCCTGCATGTATATTCACACTCCCAAAAAGTACCGATAGTGTTTCTATTAATTTAGTGATGCATTTGTTTTACCCCTCAGGTCGCCATTAGTGGTAAGGACAAGGCAATGATAACCATGCTGCTTGGAATAATAAATACACATTTATTTTACACTATCCAGGGTATGGAGTGACAAAAGACCAGCTGCTGGACAAAGAGAGGATTATTCAGGCTTGGTTTAATGCACACCTGAAATGATGATTGTTGTCTTATGCTGTAGAGAGGAAAAAATAAATGTAATCACGTAAGAGTTGCATGGGGCGATAGCATTGTAAATGTCAGTCCATTGATTTGCCAGAGAGCCGAAACTACATCCTCTCTTGTTCCTCTCTTGATCCGAAAAAAAAAAACGCTTCACCAGTGTTTGATTCTCACAACTGAAGTAGCATTAACCAGAGGATCGTGAATAGTTAGCTGCTGTGAGGTCAATATCCCTGAACTGTAGACACTCAGAGAACATCAAGGACACATCTGCCTTATAAAAAAATTGCGAGTGCCCGAGCTCTTCAGAAAATGAAACTCTAAAGTCATGCGCAAAACGTTTTCAATTTTGAAATTAGCATTCTTGCCGAAGATGTCGGCATGTCTGCAAGAATTAAATGGGCCCTGACTCAAGTATTCACATTCTCAAGATTACAATCCGGAAAAATAAACCACCATTTGAAAAAAAAAAACATCAGAGTAAATGGGAAGCCTGTCACATGACTTCGATGCAAGCTGCTGGAAGCTTTAACATTCTTGCTTGGAAGGTAATGGAGGCAGTCTACCATTGTACTCCCTAACAGTTATCAAAAAGAAGACCTCTGTCCAGGTACGTTTTGTGGCACTCACCTACATTGTGATTTTCTATAACATCGCAATTCCTGTATCTTTGCTGTAAGGCTCATTCTTCTCTACTTAGCTTCTTTCACTGGGGCACTTCACGCTGCTATGAAGACTGATCACCATGTAACTATTTCATGCTTCTACCCTAAGAGACAGTACATCATGGCTTTTGGTTCAGGAAACAGGGCTCACATTATAGCACAACTCTTATAAAGATCATGTTTTGCACTGTATCCCTTTCTTTACCTTATCCCTCTGCCATTGTATGAGTGCAGACGGTCGGCCCTTTCAACGTTTTTTGTGTGTTTAAAATAAACCAACTTATTTCACAATATCAGAACTTTGTTGGGTGTTGTGAACAGTCAGTTATTCACTCCAGACTGACATGTTAGGGAAGCTACGAAACAACTTCCAAAAGGGGAAATGTGAAATCAAAAGAAATTCATTTCAAGGACGTGTACCGAGAGGGGGAAAAAAGGTTGTTCAAATCAATCCCTCTCCTGTCCCTAACCTGAAATCGGGGGCTGGACCAGGATTGGGCTAATTCGAAAATTGACCGGCGTCCACATTAAGTGACCAGAGAAGTGAGGTAAAGCAGACAATGGGAAACCCAAAGAGGGGAACTCAGTGCCTAAAATAATTTGAAACACGTTACTTCCCGCAGCAAATTACTCATTATAAAACTAAGTAAACTGTAACATCTGATGCCTTAATGTTTATTTAGCATCATAATTTTAAGTGTGAAATGTTTGATTATGCTGAGCCCAGATACATGGAAAACTGTAGTTCAGAACATGCAGTTCTAATCACTCAGATAAATCACAAAAAGTGGAGATGGTAGGACGTCTGCAAAAGGTGTTTCCAGTAGAGCAGTCAGTTGAAAAGCTCAATAATATTCGGAATCCGCTCCCCTGGACAATGTAGAGCTCCAAAAGCTGATTTGGATCTAGAAATAATCGAATGGGGAAAGGAGAGAGGAAAAGTGAGAGGGAAAGATTAATCCAGCAGGTGTGGGAAAGGGAGAAAGGGAGGGAAGAATTTGCAAGGGAACAAGAAATGGAAAACATATTCAAGCTGCGAAAATTACAAATGGAGCTAACATTGGAAGGGAAGAGAGGGAATAGGCAATTTGGCGCATGGAGGATGCATTTCCCCAGGAGAAGGAGGATGAATGTATGGAACTCAGAGGAAGAGACTGTGAGGTTCTTTAGCACATTGATATAGGGAGTGAAAAGGTATTGTAGCTGTTGGCAGGTTTAAAAGTGGACAAATCTCTAGGTCAGGATGATTGGTGTACAGGACTGCTAAGGAAGTAAAGGGAAAAGATCGCAGGGGTTCTGACCCAAATTGTTAATTTATTTCTTGCCATGGCAGAGGAGCCAGAGGACTGGAGAAGAGCCAATGTGGTTCCGCTATGTCAAAACAGTTGTGGAGAAAAACAAATGAGTCTCACGTCAGAGGTAGTGACATTAATCGAGAAATTTCAGAATGAGGGCATCTATATCCACTAGGAGAGGCAAGGTTTGATCAGGGATAGTCAGCGTGGTTTGTCAGAGGGAGGTCATGAGTAACACATTTGATTGAATGTCTTGAGGAGGCGACCAGGTGTGTAGGTGAGGGTCATCCAGTTGACGTAGTTGATCTGGATTTCAGCAAAACTTTGGACTAGTTTCCACATGGGATACTAATAAAGAAGGCAAAGGCACAACGGATAAAGTGTCATGTTATTAATTTGTTTCAAATTTTGCTTAGTAGTTGCAGGCAGAGGGTGATGACAGAAGGATGCTTTAGTGACTGGAAGCCAGTGTGCAGTTGCATACCACAGCGATCTGTGCTCGGTCCCGTATTATTTGTCATTTATATAAATTACATAGATGCCAATGTGGGTGGAGGGGTGGGGGTGGGGGTGGGGGGGGGGGGGGGAGGGTGTGGGGGGGAGTGCATGTAGGGTTAGTAAGTTTGCAGATGACACAAGTATTGCCCGGGTGGTTAAGATTGTGGTTGAGTGTCTTGGGCTATAGGAAGATCTAGACAGAATGGTCAAATGGGTAGATAAGTGGCAGATGGAATTAAACCCTGAAAAGTGAGGGGTGATACACATCGGAAGTTTTAATTTGACTACTAAGTATTCAATGATTGACATGACACTAGGAAGTTCTGAGGAACAAAGGGACCATGGTTTGTGTGTCTAAAGATCTCTGAAGGCAGGGAGGCTTGTTAGTGTGTTGGTGAAAGAGGCATATGGGACACTTGCCTTTATCAATCGACACACATATTACAAAAGTAAGGAGGTAATGTTGCAGCTGTGTAGATCCTTCGTGTGACCCCAGCTGATGCACGGTTGCACTTCTGTTCACCACATTATAAGCAGGATCTGATTGCAATGGAGGGGTGCAGGGGAGATTCATCAGGATGCTGCCTGCAATGAAACATTTAAGTTATGAAGAGAGTTTGGAGAGGCAAGTGCTGATTTTGTTGTAACTGAGAAGACTGTGGGGCGAACTGTTCGTGCTGTACAAGATTATGAGGGGCATTGACAGTGTGGATAGGGAGCCGGTCTTCCCCTTATTTGAGGGGTCAGTCATCAGGGGACACAAATTCAAGTTGAGGAGCAGGAGATTTATGGAGGATGTGAGGAAAAACCTTTTTACCCAGAGGGTGATGGCGGTCTGGAATGCAACGCCTTGGAGGCTAGTGGAGGCGGGTTCCCTTAGGCCCTTTAAAAAGTGCCTGGGTAAGCTGTTGGGACGTCATGCATTCAAGGCTATGGGCCAAGTCCTGTTAAATGGGATTAGGTAGTTAGATCAGATGTTCCTCACGTGTTGGTGCAGAATCGATGGGCCATATGGCCTCTTCTACACTGTGATTCTGTGATCCCGTGATTCTGTGTGATTTATTTCTTTCTGGTGGCATCCCCAACTCATGAACGAGAAGGAACTCCCTTAGGTTCTGAAGTGTGCATGATTCCTAAACAAGATTCAAGTGAGTGATTGGGAGTCATTTATAAATTCCCAGAAAATAGCAGGTCTGCTAAATTAGCTCACAGATATTTGCATATATTTGATTCGGGGAATCTGTCAGGGAGAGCCCAAGAAGTCCAAATTAGGTATCCTCAAATTTTGAACTGGCTGAGACTCCCTTCCTTAGTATCTACAATTTAGTCCCAGAGACCACGAGCAAGTACACGACGCTCATCAAGATGAAAATCAATGAGTTTGTATGAGTGAAGCAAATCATATTCTCAAAGTCTGATAGGTTCCCTAAAAATCCCACGAATCTTTGAGTGATTTTATGAGCTAGTACAGATGGAAGAATCCAAATATTAAAGACCCTTAAACATGCGGCATCACCTTGAGGAGCAGATAATCCTCAATGCTAGTAATGCATTCAGAGCAGTTAGCAGTGACCTTAAACCTAGTCCTTAAAACTAGGCAGATCCTTTGCTAAATATAACCATGAGTGTTCGAAAGTGAAGCAAGGCATTACAGATAGGAAATGTCCCCAGAACTGAAAGGAAAGGAAGGGAGTGACAGAAGCCGCCCCTCCACTCTATAGCCCAATGGTGACTACCAGGAATGTCATGTATTCCAGTTGCAGACCAGCTTGCTGCAGATAATGAAGCAAAACAATTTGGTGCATAAAGATTGAAGGATTTGCTGCCGAAGAACCCCCCGCTGGGTTGTGCAGCAGAGTTACTCGCTACTCAAACTTATTCAGGAGATGATAGTCATGTTGAATGCCTCAGCTGGAGGGAAGCGCAGAGAGCTTTTGGAAAACTATCATTTCAGGAGTGGCGTTCCTCTACTCGGTGCAAAATGTTTGCAAGTCCCAGGCACAGATCCCGGACACAGAGGCCAGCAAGACCATAATTTAAGAGGGAACACTAAATTTAAGCATCGTGGGCTCTCTGAAGGTTAAAGAACTGGTCGGAGGAGTCGAAAGAGGACCTGTGTTTGCACCCCTCAATGAGGTCCACATAGAATATGACATTTTTTCAGGCCCAAGAATAGTAGCAATTGTTCCTATGCTAAAGGAAGCAGGATGATGTCTTCTTTAGGACTGAGTCGCCTTCCAACAAGGTGCTAGCAAGTGACAGAAGAGAAGTCAAGACCAAGCAGAAGAAACAAGCATTCAGGCACAAGTCTAGAAAAGGTTAAACAGCTCATGTGAGAGAATAGCACCCATGGATCGAAAAAAAAAAGGCGGCAGTCAGTAACACAGGAAATTAATTGGCCGAAAGGTGCCTTCAAAGTGCAACGAAAACAAGACGGGCAATTGGCAAAGTAACAATATTATGATGTCAACGGTGGATCCACGTAAACGTTGATTACAAAAAGCTACTGACTAAGGTCAATAAAACAATAACGTATCAGCAAAAATGCAACATAATGGGCGCCAATACATTTGAATTAGAATTAGAAAAATACCGACTGAAGGGAATAAGTTCAAACTTCCCTGCATTGTCCTTCCATATCCTGTTGTTTTCTCATCACGTAACCTGACTAGAACATCCATGCCCTTTCTATGCACTCCCGACAGCTTAGCTTTCCAAATAACTTGGTATCATCAGCAAATACGATGCATTTTCTCTGTCCCTTCATGCATTTTTTTTAAACTATGCAACAGCGAATGTAACATCAATGGGCAGCTGTAAGACTCCTACAGTCTCCAAAGGAACCAAAGTGAATATAACTTCATTTTGAATTTGTAAGGAGATAATGTTTTTCCTGGTGTCTGGTTAAGTCTATGGGCTGTTGCTGCCTTAATGGAGATTAGTTTGCGAATGTGTTAAAATTCATGAATCTATTAATTTGGCACCATGCGCATATATACATATATTTGTAACTCATGTAAATTAATAACATTAATGATTTAGCTTAATGTAGATACTCGAGAACTGGTAGTCTGCCTTCTGAATTGAGTCGCATCTCAAACATATCAAATGGCATTCTACATCATGACAGTTGTTCAAAGTTTCCCTCTTGGATTTTTTTAAATAACTCAGCATGGCAACTCCATGAACCATAGCAATACTAAAACATATTCTCTGCTTTCGACCCATTAAGCAATTCTTTATTTATGATCAAATATAACACCCAAAACCATGATCCCTCTTCTTGCCTTTGAACCTTTGTTTATAATTATCCTTTAGTAATTATGTAGCATTTTCCCAGCAACTGCTGTAAGGCTAACTGACCTGTAATTAATTAATTTCTACCCCCATAATTTATTGAGAAGTGTTGTAATGTGTTCAAACTCCGAATCTAATGGGGCGGTTCCCCAAACTAAGGAATTGTGGGAAATCATATCCCGCACATTCAGTGTCTCTGCTACTAACTCATTCAAAAATCAAGCTCCTAAACAATCAATCACTGGATTATGTTTGTTCCAGCTTCATTCTTTTAACTTCGGCAAATAACTTGATTCGGTGACAAATTCTTCTGCCTCTGCTTCTAATTTTATTTACTTTTCTATTTATTTGCTTCTAAAACATGCTACAATCTGTTGTTATATATCTAGTAAGTTTAATGTCATATTCTACAATTTTAGACCTTTTGCCATTTTTTCGGTGCCGCTATGCTGATTTACAATGACTAACAATGTTCAGATGTGTTAGTATTTTGCTACAGCGTAAGCCTCTTATTTAAATATAACACTATTTGTTTTACTTCCTGGGTGAATTACGAATGATTTATCTTTTGTTTGTCGTAGAATGCATTTTCCTTGAAGAATTCAGTTATTTCTTTCCCCCCGCTGTTCATTCACTTGTGTATGATTTACTCATTTAAAATTCTCCAGTTCTTCCCTCATGCTTATGCAATCGGCATTGTTTAAGTTTATGGTTGCAGTGTGTGTACTTTGGGAGTATCGTTTGCAAATTATCATCTAATTTTCCAAAGGACTTTTTATTCCATCATCACAAATTAAACCAGCTTTCTTGCATCATACTAGACGTGATGAACGTTTATCCTTCAGGGGTTACATGATGTAATGCTCCAAGGAAATAACATGAAAATATTTCACAAACGCAACTTTAGATTGTTTTTTTTCAATTGGCAAGGCAGTGGCGTACAGGCACTGTCGCTGGACTATTGATACAGATACTCTGCGATATGCTCCATGTACCATGGTTCCAAAGGTGAATATAAATTCATTACGAATCTATAAATAAACGTCAATTGATGATAATGTAAAAAGTATCAATTGTTGGAAATCCCATTTTAGTTCACTAACTTCATTTCCTCGTCTGACCTGCATGAGACTCTTGACTAACAACAGCATGGTTGACTGCAAACTGTCCTATGAAATGGCCAAGCGAGCTACTGAGTTGTATAAACCTGCTAAAAAGGAAGCCAACTGGATGCACAGCACATCATCTATGCGGCCTGACAATGGCAAACCCATCGTGTTGACCAAACAAAGGCCTTCTGAAGAAAATCTGGGAGCTACAGAAAAAAAAATGGTGCCACACAGACTAGTCAAGCAACACTCAGAAATGTTCATAGTCATGGAAAAATAACCTACAGAACATGTCCTAGACAGCGCAATGGTAATCCCTGTGAATTCATATTCGCAAGGGCAGGACAAATTCAGCAGTGTTGGCGACATAGTGGTATACACTTGGGAAGGAGTGGTCCTGAAAATTCTCAACATCGATTCCAGACCCCAGGACACTGCAAAGGCTATGGACTGGATAATATTCCGGCAGCAATACTGAAGAATTGTGCCCAAGAACTTGTTGTGCCCCTAGCCAAGATGTTCCATAACAGTTACAGAACACACAGGTAAGCGGCAATAAGGAAATTTGTGCAGGTATGACCTCTAAACAAAGATCATGACAGGCCCAACACAGTCGATTATCGCCCCCATCCATCAGCTGGCCATGATCAGGCAAGTGCTTGTATTGCTTATCAATAGCGCCATCAAACAATGAATGGACAATTACCAGCTCATTGGCACTAATTAAAAGAACTAAAATCCAGAGGCAAGGTGAACATAGTTTCCCTTGACACCAAGTAGTATTTGACTGGACGATCACAAAATTGGAATCAAACCAAGAACTAAGAACCTGGTTGTGCCTGTTAGAGACTAAACATCTCAATTCGAAGACGTGATGTCAGGCGTTCAACAAGGCAGCATCCTAGGCCCAAATAACTCCAACTGTTTCATGAATTGCCTTCCATTTATGATAAGGTCAGAAGAAGGGATTTTCACTCATGATGTTAAAATGTTCAGAACAATATGAAATTCCTCAGGTACAGAAGTGGTCCACATCGAACTGCGGCAAGAACTGGGCAACATAATCTTTGACTGACATGTGTCAAGTAAAATAGGCGCCACACAAGTGCCAGGCAAATAGAATCTGCAACCAGCGAGTATTTATTCATGCCCCTTGACTTGCAATGGCATTGATATCGCTGAATTGCATATTCCGATTTAGAATACCAATGTTAGCAGAATTCGGGTCAGTGGCTTAGTGATTTGCCAGACGGCACTGCTGAAATTGTGCATATGAATATTGAGAGCACCATCATTTACAAAAAAGCTCACCGTAAGCTAGGATGTCGGATGTGTTTAGGGCAACAGTTTAATGATTATTTTGCATGAATCTGGTCAGGCCTCAATGGAGAAAATAAGCTAAGGATAATGTATGCAAAGAACAAGATTATTGTACGCCATGCAGATAATCAAATTGGCTTTTATTTTCATCTTGAAAAGCCAGCAGAAATTTTCCAGAGAATGATGTCCAATCTTCAGTCGAAGGATTGTTCAACTTTCAGCTTCAGATGATTTTGTTCATGATAGCCTATTCGTTGGTAGCTGAGGGAATAAACTACATAACACTTGTACATTTAAGACTGCTATTGGCAAGTGTTTCTATTTCAAGTTTTTTTGGGGGCAATATCGATTTTGACAGCAATTGTGCAGTCGTGATTCCGAACTCTTCGTGACACTGTGGTAACATAGCCCTTCTTTTTCCTCACTCCCTAGAAATAATATCTTTCTGGTAAGAAGGCAGGCATGTTCTCAGTTAGCTGAATATCACTTAAATGGGTAACGGCTGCATAATCGTGATGGGCAGGGGTATACAAGAATTCCATTACAAGAGTTACAGAAAGTTAGCATGCATGTACAAGTAATTAAGAGGGCTAATGGAATGGTATACTTTTTTACTAGAGGGTTTGAACATAAAAGTACGGATGACATCCTACAGGGCATTATTAAGTCCTCACCTCACATTCTGTTGGCAGTTTGGTCTCCTTTTTAAAAAAAAAATGTAACTGCTTTGGAGACGGTTCAAATGAAGTTCACTAGAATTATTCCTGTGGTGAGAAGTTTGTCGTATCATGATAGGCTAGACAGACTGTTCTTTTTCCAAAGGAGTTTCAAAGAGTGACACTTAATTTGATTGAATTAAACAATATCCCGAAAGGTCTTTAAAAGCTGGACGTCGGAGGACGTTTCCTCCTGTGGGTGAGGCCAGAAGTAGGGAGCACTGTTTTTAATTTTTGTTACCCCTTTTTGTGCAGAGATGAGGAGATGTTTTGTTCCCTCAGGCGGTTTTGCAACTTTGGAAATGTTCTAAGGGCAATCACTGGATATGTTTAAAGCAGAGGTAGATAGATTCTTGTTTGGCAAAGAAGCCAAAGGATATTGGGGTTGGATGGGAATGTGGAAATCTAAAAACAGGAAAATCAGCAATGATGTTATTGAATGACCGAGCAGGTTTGAGGGGCCGAAGTCGCTTCACCTGTTCCCTTTTCTTAGGTTCAAAGGTTCTTACCTTAACATATGTAACACACCCTTAAGAATACAAAAAAAAGTTAGCACAGTAAATGCAACAGGTTTGGCATGAATGTGCATCAAAAAGCAAATCGAACATTCTATGCCGCATGCGTAACTGAGTGCTATGGGGATAAATAAATTTAAAAAGGAGGACGAGGAAGATCCAAACGAAAGGTCTCAGGTAAGACAGAGGGCTGGAGATATTAAATAATAAAATGCCTTGGAAGAAACGACAAAGATAGTGCTAACAATTTCAGTGAAGTAACAAAGCATTTGTCAGAGTGACTGCGAATGGCAGAATAATGAAAGAGCACTGCCAGAAAGCAAAACGCCGAGATCCAAACCTGAACATAACGCAAAGAAACATAATTTAACGTGGAACAGATGCTTTGGTCTAATTTTGTAAAGCACAGTTTTCAACCAATAAGCCTGAAAGATGACTCTGTTCCTCGAACTACTGTTGAAATTCACTGGAATACAGCAGGCAGCTGAGGAGAGAATGTTGAGCGTTTGTGCAAAGTGGTGAATTCAAATAGAATGGGAACTGAAGTGCTGAGTTACGATTAGGGAATTATCAGATCGCACAAAGCTTTGAATAATTCGGTGCTTGCTTGCTCAAATGTAGATAAGGTCGTATTGGAAGCATTCAAAAAGAGAATGGTAAATTGAAGACCGCAATAACATCGATGATTATCGTGGAAGGAATGTTTGGAGACTTGGACAGTGAGCAACAACGAGCTCGTTTGAAAGATGTTTCATTTAAATATTCAAAGGAAACTGCCATGTGGTGGGGACCGTCTGCAGGTGGTGATTGAGAAGCGGACAAGAGTGAATTGGAGAGAATAGTTCCTTCAAACTTCCTTCAGGTAGACAAAGATGTATGCTTTTGTGGCACCGTTCTGGAAGTGTTGCAATTGATGTAGGATAATGGTTTGCATTTTTTTGACGGGTGGTTCAATACGTGAACACGTCAGGAAGGCGTGGGCGACAGTGCGTGGAGGTCTGGAGGGACCCTTTTCCTTCTTCAGAAGACGGCTTGGGAGGTGAGTGGAGATGTGCAGAAAATTGATTGTAGAGTTCAGGCCCTTGTCGAGCATACTGCGGAGAAACCATTAGTTGAGGAAAAAGGAACACATAGCATTTTCTGAGGCAGCTTGAAACATCAGAAGAGATTGTGCAGTGTTGGTGAAACTTGGCGATATATTAGATTACATTCAAATGCTAGGTTGCGAGGAAATGTGGCTGATGTGCTAGTCGGCGAAAGTACACTAATAATGATTTTTAGTAGCCAGTCTAAACACAGAAATGTAGGCAGAGATGTCGAACCTCATAGGGCCATATTTAAGCTGGACCATTGATGGCAGGAGAAGCGTGGGAACTGGAAGCAAAATCTCGGCTGATTTCTTGTTCTGGGTGTGAACATAAATGCTCAGGGAGAGAGACTGAAATGTGGACGGGTTGGGGGGAGAGGCTGCATGCCTCAGTGGCGGGTGGCAATCTAGGTTCCGAAAAAGTAAATTTCCCAAAATAGCACAAACATACAAGTATAATTAAGGCCCCTGAATTCACCGTACCACTCATTTAATTTGGAGTAAGCGAGACAAGTTAAAAGAGAAATTCATAAAGGGAGAAGAAGCTGGAGTCAGTGAGTCATAGAGTTCTGCAGCACAGAAAAAGCCCCTCAGCCCATCGAGTCTCCCCGGTCAAACAAGTGCCCCATTTTCAAGCTTATTTTGGCCAGATTCTGGTGGCCTTTGTTTGGGGGAACTAGTCGGGCCTCTGTTCATCCATTCTCTGTGATTTGCATGATTGTCCCAGCTCACAATTATAGTTCAGTCAACATCGTTGGCTTTATGTATTTTGATATAGTTGTAAATAATTTTTGAGCAAGGCATTTTTAATATCAGACTTTTTCAAGAGCTTGCATTACACATGTTGATGTTCGGAAAATAATGTGAACTTTTATATCGTACTTGCCAGCTAATACATTATTTTCTAGAATCTTGGCAGGAAACCCTTTGTTGGAAGCATATGATAAATTATCAATAGTTATGTTATGATTACAAACTAACATATAAAAGGTCAATGCCAAAAAGATCAACCACGGGTCTTGTAGAATTCAACAAAACCGGCTGAATGAGCTCATTTTCACTTCAAGACTTCCAATTCGTTATAAACTTCATTCCCCTGAACAATCAATTTCAGGGCAACAGTCGACGCGGAAGGATGACTTTTAAGTTCAATGTCTGAATGCGGAAATAACATTGTTTGAAATATTTTACTGCTAAAGAAAAAGATATTCACAGCAATTGCTGAGCAAATAAAAACATTGGCCATGATCTAATTTTATTGCGGACAATGGTACAGTGTCAAAACAAAATGTGCGCTGCTATGCACTGAACATACATTAAGTTACATTGGCTTTGTTGGCTGAAAAAGGGCAAGCCAGAGCATTCGTGACATGAAGGACTAAGCTAAAATGAAAAGATGTCAGGAGCTCCAATCCATGTTTTCCGACTGAATATGTGAAATATCGCCTTTTCTCCATTTTCCCTCTGGATTATCAAGAAGACCACATTCCAAATAACAAAGCATATAAATAATTATAAGAATAATAATAATAATGAAATAGAAATACATGCGTGCTAGGTTTCACACCCCAAGAGTACCCGCTTCTAATAGAAGAAGTCAAATTGAAAGTGTTAATATCATAAGCCTGCGTGTCCGTATTTATTACCATGATTCACGCTCCAACAACTCGTTCATAAAAAGGAATGATTCTAAGGAGTATAATTGTCAAAACACATTTAAGCTGCTTGCTTAAAATATATTAGCATAGCTTCATTCTGTCTTTATAATCAATTCATACGAAAAATTGATGACGGAAGGTTTCTCTGCCCTTCTGGCGAAATTCGACTGTTCATCAACCTGAAAAATATGGGAACAAATGTATCAAATGTATCATTATTGAGTCCATTCTATCAATTATCCTTAATAATAATTGTGTTCTATTCCATACAATTATTTTAACATTCATTCTTTAATGTGTCTTCGAATATGGGGCAGAGGCAACACTTATATGGCCAGCATGTTTTACCTACCAAGCATTGCCTTAAAGGAAATGGTAACGCCCCACGTTCCTGAACCACTGGAACACGTAAGGTGAAGGGAGACGCAAATGCTATAAATGAGGAATTTTTCCAATTTGCCATGAGACAAAGAAAGAAGGGGAATCTTGTTTCAAGAAAGGCTACCGCAATTATAAAGATGGGAAATTGCAAGTCATGATGACATGTCATCATGATTACCCTTTTTCTTTGTAAATGTTGCCGGTTTTGAAGATGTTCTCAAATATTTCTTGCGGAGCTGACATAGTGAATTCTAGTTATGATGCACACTGCAGCTGTTGTGCGCTGGAGAAGGGAAAGATAATCTTTAAGGAAGTGGATGGGGTGTCTACCAATTATCCTGTGTGGTTTAGAAAGATATGCGTAAGGCTGATGCTGATGTGCTTCAGTTAAATTGTGTTTTTTTTTACAATACAACCAGCTTGCACATGTTAGAAGCTGAACGCATTTCCAGAATCTGGAGTTGAATGACTCAATGCAGTCGTCCGCACCGCACCCCACTCTTTGGAGAGGCAGTCTATCAAATAGTTCAGAGCATAGCAATGGGCTCAGTCTGCTTAACCAGTTGTTGCTCCACTCGAGCCTCCTAAGTTTCCACACTTAAATCCACGAGCTTAAACACTCATTTTCCATCATATGCGTCTATATCTTCCCCTTAAATGTGCGCATTTGCATTCATCGATCCTTGAGATACGGGCTTCTGTGGCAAACCATCATTTATTTAACATTCCTTAGTGCCCTTGAGAAGTCGATTTTGAGCCAACCACTTAAATGCTATCTGAACATTCCAATTGTTGTTAGGAAGGGAGTTCCAAATCATCATGATGTGTGTCTGGAAGAGGGTACTGAAGGTGGTGGTGTTCACTGGATTCAGCTGTCGTTGTCCGTCTAGGGTTTTGATTTCACGGGTGTGGAAGATATTGGAGAAGAGCAATCTCATAGACAGATATATCATTGCTTTATTTAAAAAAAATGTTCTGTATAAGCTTGACAAAGGCAAAATGCATTGGCACACAATGCCCGTTTGTGAATGACAGAGGCCAGTGTGCAAATACATGTCATGTTTAGCACGCATTATGGGGCCACATTGTGGGGGTGATACATAATATTAAAATAGCTGCCTGTGTTATTGTTAGAACAGTAAGTATGGTTTTCCAAGCATTATTGAATAACAGAATCGCCAAATTATGTACTTTAAAGCAGTGCTGAATGCAATCATTATTTTAAATGATGCAAGCAATCGAATGGAGCATGCTGTTTGATGTAATGCCACAGTCTTTGGATCTTAGGGCCTACATACAAGCCAAGACACCAACACTGACATGCATATAACACATTATGCTTATGTGGGTTAGGCCGGATGCCTTCCTGACTTGCAAATTAGCATCCAGTTTCAGGGGAAAACACTGGGATAACCAATGGATCATCAAGCGTGTACTTCAACTGCAGAACATTTCTATAAAAGTTCCCGTACCCTTCCATGGTTATCTGAAATACACTAGGTACATTTCAGAAGCAAAAGCATTGGCCATAGACCCGGCCTTGCCACAAACAGCGATAAATGCCAAGAACAATTAAGTTCAACCCAGTTGTATATGCCAAAAGGCTGCAAAACGACTCGAAATTTCATTTCCACAAATGTGATGATGTAAATAAAATACAGGTTGCTCTTGAGGATGGACTTATACTCATTTCCGTTGGGCCTGCCGCTACACATAATGGTACTTTTCGAGAACAAGTTACAAAAATACTAGTTGGACTTGTGTGGGAGTAGCGATCTGCATGTTGTATATTTTTTGTCCTCACGGTTCAATGTGTCCAAGTATGCATGAGCTGACCAAGACAAACGCCAGTGACGTCCGCTTAAACACTGTCTTATATATGACTTGTTCTCCACAACATGAGTTTGACAACAGGTTGAACAACTTACTGCAACTAGTTCTGTTCAAATTTTTCACATACAATTTGCAAATTGTCTCACTTTTGCAAACACTATACCGCACTTCCATTTCGATTGCAATGACATATCCACGTGTTTGTGCGACATTGCTGTCCTATTCAATGATGTACCACTCTAGGAAACCATCCGCGTTCATAATGCCTCACTATTTCCTGGCGATATGGGTTCATCAGTATTGCATTCATCTGCATTTATTAAAATTATGATTTCAGAAACTCGTGCAGTTAAGTTAATGTTGCTCCTCAAGAACACGTATTGCCAAATAGATAGTATTGCCATGGAATCCCCTCTCGAACCATTTTCGCAAATTATCGCTGCCTGCTTACACGAGAAACACATTTTCAATACAAGGACACACAACCCGCTTCACTTTGCATATTTCCGATGTATATGTGCTACTTTTGGAACCGAATCTCAGTAGAATGCAAGTACTTATTCTCATACGTAATGGAGTCCATTATATGCTCAAATTCACCTTTGCAACAAAACAGTGAAATTTGCTCTCAATTCTCGACATGCTAGTTGTGAGATCTGCAATATAATTGATACCCTAATCAGCACATTACTCACTGAATATCACACACACTCACAAATGTTCCTTAAAAGTACCAGTCTCCTGGAGTTAACATGGACGATTAAGCAGCGTTGCAATTTGAGCAGAAACCATGTATAACCATTTCACGCTGCTGCAATGCATTAGCAGCACGAGTTTTATGTTCGATTAACATGAAGTTTCCTTCAAACCAGTTTGGTTTTCTGCTTAGCAGAAAAGGCTTAATGCGGTACATGGATTTTCATGCCAGTGTGAAAACAGGAAGTCGGGCTGTTGGATCGTGTCAATCAACACATGCATTTTGCTGGTCGCAATAGGCAACATACTGACTGTACTCAAAATACCCGTTTTTTTTTTCCTAATCTAGGAAGATTGTGACCAACATGCTGGTTGATAGTCGAGAGGACAAAGCAAGAGAAGCAAGCCTCATTCTGCAAAGAATTATAATGACAAACAATACCGATTATCAGTTGGGTTCGCAGTGTGCCACACTTATGTGCGCTCGATGCTATATATTTTCCCGTACAGGCTGCTGTCCTTTGCAAATCTAAACAGCACTCCCAGGCATTGTTCATATTCCAACTAAACAAACACTTGGGAAATACTTTTCCTTTGCTAATTCTCAATGGCAACCATTTTAGCCATGAGCGCAGAGCGGCCTATAGCGAGTTTAGTCAAAATCTTGACACGTGACTCTTCCCTGTTGCAGTCGCCATGGCAAAACATGTACAAATCTTAAAATCTTAGTCATCTTCCCACCAAATTAAAACTCTCCTAGCATATAACATGTGGTTCCGTTAAGATTTGGTAATCTTTTGAATTTGGTCTGATGAATTCAAACAAAAAGCTTTGACAGCATCACCCCCTTCTCGGCAATACTCATGCTCTCTAATATTTTGTGTATATGTTTGTATGTATGTGCATGTGTACTATTTGCTTCTATCTTTCCCTGTGATAGGGCGTTCCATTGAAACTCATTGGGCATCTTGATCACAATCTTCATTGCCTACATTAAGCTATTCCTACCAAGATGAAGCTTGTTCTCTTCATCCATCCTAATTAAATAATTTAATCATTTTCAAGATTTCCATTTGTTCACACAAAATCCATCAGAGGTACATGCTGGTGCTTATTATTTTAGTTAGTTTTTGGGGTGCTGGCATCGCTAGAAACGTCAGCATTTATTAACTGGCTCTTATGCCTTGGAGATCGGAATGGCTTGCTAGGCCATTTAAAGGGACGTTTAAGAGTCACATGTAGGCCGGACCAAGTAACGTTGCAGAGGTCCTCCCAAAAGTAGGTTAGTGAACCAAATCGTTTTTTATGTCATTTGACATCGCTTTCTTGGGCATTATGTATTTATTATTGAGTGCAAATTTCACCATCTGCCATGTTATTCCCAGTTGGATCCAGAGAGCATTACTCTCGCTCTCTGGATTATTAATAATCTCTGTATTACTACTCTGGTGACCATGTCACTACATCATCACCTCCACTTGTATACAAGACCTTGTTCAGCATGCATTACTCAATGTGCGGGAAAAAGAAACGTTATTTAAACGTTACGTACACTGCTATAGAGTAATAGAGTTGTACAACAAATAAACAGGCCATTTGGCCCAGCGTGTCCATGCTGCCATTAAACACCAAATTATTCTAATCCCATTTTGCAAAATTTGGACCTCATCACTGTATGCTGTGGCGTTTCAAATGTGCATGTAAGTATTTCCTAAATATTTTGAGGTCTCTTCCCTCTACCATCGTCCAGATCTAACCTCTCTCAGGGTGTTTTTTTCTTAACCTCATGTCCCCTCTAAACATTCTGTCCCCCGCCTTTACCATATGACCCCCGATTATTGACAACTGCTCTAAAGGAAAAAAAAAATGTTTCTTGCTATTTACCCTGTATCTTCCCCTCGTAATTTTTTATATCTCTATCAGATCCCCGTCTCAGCATTCTCTTTTCTAAGGAAAACAATGCTAGCCTATCTACACTCTCTTCATTGCTGAAACGCTGCAGCCCTGGCAACATGCTAGCGAATCTCCCCTGCTCCTCCTGTAGTGCATTTAAATCATGCCGATAGTGTGGCTACCAAATCTCCAAACAGCTCTCTAGCCAGCAGCTAAATAGTGCTTTTAACAGTTTATTTTCCCTATCTTCCCTGCTTTATATCTTACTCCCCTTCTCGAGTACATGTTCCCTACTTTACAACGGAGTTGAAAGCCTATGGGAACATTTTAGATAAAATAAAAATATTGTGAATGCTGGAATTATTAAATAGTAGCATTTGGTGTTTTTGCATTTGAGGATTGCAGCATTCTCTCTACTCTTTCGGACAAATGCCGTGCAAGCCACATGGGCCCCCGCTTACCTTCCCACAAAATTCTAGATTGAGAGGCAGCTGCCCGAAGAGGAGTCAGGTGAAGTTTGAATGCATTCTGATGTTGCTGCTGGCCTACTACACCTCATGAATTCTCAGTTTTGAGTTGCTAGACACATTCTGGACATATCCCTTATTGCTTCCTGGTATTGACACACAACAGGAAGAAAGGTGTCCATAATGCATGGACAGACACCTCCAGCCTGTCTCTCTTGGAAATACAATCATGGGCAGATGCAACCTGGAAAGTATATTGGCGCTGCTAGGGAGCCACTGCCCCGCTGGACATTAAAGCCTCCTACCCAGAAGATAGTTTCTAACTTCCTACTAGATATTTATGTTCCATATGCATTCAACAAGGAGGAGGACAGAGAAATCAGTAGGGGGGACATGGTGGTGTCGTTTTAACGTTACTCCATTAGTAATCAAGGCTGATGATCTGGGGACACAGTGTGAAATTCCACCAAGGTAGCGGGTGGAATTTAAGTTCAATTGCTAAATCAGGAATTGAAAGCTGGTCCCATTAATGGTGGCCACGAGACTTTCATCGATTGTTGTAAAAATCTGTCAGTTTCACCAAAGCATTTTAGGGAAGGAAAAATGTGCCTTTTCTTCATCTATACTTTACGTGACACCTGATCGGCAATGCAGTGGTTGACGCTTCACTGCCATCTGAAATGATCGAGTAAGATCTTCAGATCAAAGCAATCAAGGATAGGAATCATATGCTGGCCTTGTCAATTATACCAGCATCGTATGAATTAATTAAAAACAATTGTGTGAAGAATTGTTCTAAATATTATTCAGCAGAATGCTTTCTTCGCCAATGTTAAAGCTGACACCAAAAGCACCATGGGGGTCTCAATCAGTTTACACTTCTGCATGTCCTACGTGTATAACACTTCCATAGTTTTTTGTTGGTTATGTAGTACAATTGGTACAGGCATAACAACAAATGCCATCACGGGACCCGTGGACATAATTTTCAAGATATGCTTTCTGAGATAACTGTATCAATTGTTCCTTGATTAATAAGGTGGTCAGTAAGGCTCTTTTTTCCTGGGTGAGTATTTTTGGTAGTTGTATCATTTTGTGGAAAGTAACATGGCGTTATTGAGAAGGACTTTGGAGAGGCATCTGATGTTTCACTTGTTAGTTTACTTTTGCTTTGTTGATATAACTATTTGCTTTGGTAAACCTATTCTAGGTCAGTTCCGATTCAACCACGTTTTTGTCAATCTCGAACCTCAAGTAAGCGAAAAACAGGCAATGACGAATGCTTTACTTAAGTAAAGGCAATCTTCATTACATTGCTTCCAGTTGGCTTCTTTAAGTTTCTGCAAACACGAAGTGGACAGGTTTTATGTTGATCTATTATTTCTAACAATCCACATTGTTTCTTAATATTATTTTAATGTACGCTATTACCGACTATTTAGTGAGGTGTTATACCGTATGTTTGCAAATTTAATGGTGGCGCTCGCAAAAATCTCATCCTCTGAACTTGCCTATAACAAAGTTCACCACGAAATGATGAATCTCCCTATCAAAAATCTGATTTAATTTTCATACAGAAACAGTTCTAAAAGTTAATCAGCAAGAAATTAGTGAATAGATAATGCAAACTCACCTAACTTATTTCAGATCCCCCTTTCCCTGGCTTAGTCGCTGCAATGCAGGAATTGATGTGTCTGTTAGCAAGTTAGGCTGTTCTCCATTCGGGCTATCGTTACTCAGGTCCAGATACACCAATGAAAGATTAAGACTGAGAGCAGAGACGAGATTCTCCACACAATTGTCTGTGAGATTGTTCGATTTTAACCTGTTGTGAAGGAAAAATAAGGCTGAAATTCTAAAAATGATGAACATACCTCAAATTAGATAATATGACGAATTAATTGAGCAGTATTTCAACACTTGCAGGAAAAGCCTGCACATCACAATCCAAGTTATTAAGCTTCTAATTCATTGCCCTCCCAACATAAATCATATCTACTTTATCTTATTAATTATTGCCATGATACATTTCCTTAATAAACGCGTGACATCTACCCTCTGTAGTTGTGTTTTCCAATGTTTTAAAGCCAATTACTCACTCCAATCTCAGTATTTTGCAATCCGTTTTCTTCAGAACAGCAGAAAGCAGTTCCACCCCCGAATCTCCAATACTATTTTCATTCACCCTAATTATAAATAAAGAGAATCAATAATTGCGACTGAATTATGCATCAGGCAGCAACTATTCGCAAATAAGCAATATATTTAATTGGAGAAAGGCCAGCCATCCAGAAGTGAACAGAATACTTGCTATTCAAGTTCACTAATTAATCGGACATAAGTATGTAGGATTCAGTAACAATATGGTATGTTTAAACATTCAGTGCAAACGTGCAAAATATCCATAATTTAATCTCTTTTTCCTTTGTTCCAGGCAATTTACCATACCTCAATATATCCCTACCAGTAGAAAGAAGATTCAAATGGAGAATAAGTTAATACCTGAGGCAAAAAAAAAACATGTGTGCATGTTTGAGTCGGTGCATGGCTCTCTCTCTCTCGCTCTCACTGCTTGTATGTAAGTTCGTGCAATTCGCTCTCCCTCTGTCCGTATATCATCCTTGACTAAGGCAATCGAAATATCTCAAGAAATATCAGTAAAGGTTGTTTAATGGAAATTAATGAATGCTGGCCATGCTTTCATAAGAAAAAAGTTATCTATGATGGTGCGACGAAAAATAGAGATTATGGTATTGGAGGAGCCTGCTTGTGGCTGGGGATAGTGGGCGAGTTCGATAACATATAATATTGGGCCTTCTTAGAATTAGAACTGGATGAAGTAATGCTGAAATTGGCTTTCCCATGGTTCACCGCTGGAACTGTGGGATCTGGGTGTTTCTGCTTAAAGTTTGCAAAACCTGTGGACAGCGTAGTTAGAATAGCAGATTGTGTATTTTGTTTAATAAATGGGCGAACTATGCCTTCAGACATTAACGTTCTGCTGAAGAAGTACGAAGCTCTGTTTGGGATGCAACTAAAATATTGTGCCAGTGTTTAATTTCATGCTTCAAGAAATTGTTTTCTCAATTACTCTTTCAAGGGTTGTGGGCGGCGCTGACAAGGCCAAAAAATCTTGCACACACAAAATTAACCTTGTAAAGAATTATCTGAGCTGCCTTCTTTAGCCGCTGCAGCACATTTAGTGCAAGCACACTCTCTATGCTATTTGGATAAAAGTTCCAGATTTTTGATCCGGTGACGGGGAAGGAAACAAGATATAGTTCCATGTCAGAATGTCTTGTGGCAAATTTCATGTTGTGGTAAGGTGCTGTTCTTATTACTCTATTACCATTAGCCAATTGGATGGTTGAGATCGTGGGTGTGGAATGTCTTGCCAACTGAGACTTGCCGAGTCCATGCAGTTCATTTTATCGATAAATCATGTTTCTGCCAATATTCGTCAGTTTTGGAGTGAATGCTTCTTTACATCAGAGGTGGTGTGCAGAACAAGCGGGCTCCATTGAATGGCACGATGTTGACGATCTTGAGTATTTTTGTGCCTCAACATTCACCCAACTTGCTGCTGACTTAAAACTTAGATATGGCAAAGAGCATTTGAGGAGTCCGGAGATGAGAGATTCACGCAAAAGTGGCATGTATTAACTTGGCCTTGTAATTACAGTATTTGCGTGCACGGTCCATTTCATTCTCTGGTCAATTTTAACGCCCAGAATGGTGATAGTTGTTATATTCAACGATGACACTTCCAACGATTGTCACGTTTCTGAGGGTTCTTGGGAGAGTGCAGAGCAGAATTGGGTAGAAAGGTCACATTTATAGGGATTTCAGCAATATAACATTAAATTATCAGCAGCTGTTTTTTTTTCCTGGAATTTGAAGTTTGAGCGACGATTTGATACAGATGGCAAATATATACAGTAAGTTCGGGAAAAAAAAATAATACTGTTCCCATTAGCTGTTAAAAACAAAGATCAACGGGGCCGAGGTTGCTATTTTTGACCAAAATATGCAATGGTAATTTCAGGATGTACGGCTTTACAGAACGGTGGGCTAATAAATCGGTGACTATTAGACTGGCAGAAGTAGGCAATATCAATGAATTCAAGTAACATTTAGTAAGCATTTGAGGGAAATATACCACCATGGAAACATCAGGGCGGAGAAACCGAGCTGAATAGATTGCTGTGGAAGCATCTGCATGGATACAATAAAACAAATTACTTCCATACACATTGTAATGAAGGTTTGAGAATGGTTCAAGAGGACAAATTCTCCGAATTCGCAGCGATTTGTGATTTGGAAAGTTCTGTCTGAAATTGTGGTGTAATCACTTTCAATATAATTGAAAAAGTAATTGAATAAACACTCAAAACGCACAACAAATCACACTTATGCCAATGCCAAATCGAGTAAAAAGGGATGACAACTGCACGATTGATGGAACTCCATCCATCTTGCAGTAAGGCTCTGTCTTTCCAGATATATAAAGATATATTGTTTGTTTTTTTTCCCAGTACAAAGTAGCATAATCTTAATACGGCGAAATGGAAAAAATCACATTCGAAAATTTGATTCCCAATTATTATTAGCGTGCAGAAGATGCAGATTTGATGTTGCCAACATCCAACCTCCTATATTTAGATATGCATGACGGGGTGTTTGTGTGCTATCCAAAAATATACTTTCCTGCATTTTTCACTAGTCCAGTTAGCCGCAATTGGTGTGGCAGAAAATTTACCAAAAAAGAGTACAATAGTCATTGATTAAAAATTCATTCAAAAATTTTGATGACTTAACTGAGTATGTTTACTTTAGGCAGTATTGGTTCCAGCTGATAGATGTCCTCCTGTTCTACATGACAAGTACTGAGGTTTAGCTCTTCAATCAGCTCAACGTCCATTAATGAGTTTGTTAGAATGGCACAGTCAGATAATGTCAGTTGACATTTTGTGAATTTTATTAACTTTAGCGATGATAATCGTCTGACACCAGATTATAGTCCCCAAATTCATGTAAGTAATGCAATGTCTTCAAGAGCTTGTTTTGGCTGCCACTATCCTCCAAGTTATGTGCAAATCGTTTCCAGCTTTCTTTGAGCCAATTAGATACAAGCAAGGTTGTTTCCGCAGGCATTACACGCAATTCATACTGAAGCTGATCAACTGAATCACAGGATGTGAGGCCAACAATAAATCGTGAAAACATATTGAATCTGTCATCAGGGTAATTGTGCCATCCTTGAATCAAGTGCAGTAGTTCATTTCCTGATTTCGTTCGACTTTTCATAAACGCTGCAACAAAGTCCTGCATAAGGGAATGGCTAAATCTGTAGAGAACACTAGACTGATCTTTGTCTGGAATTTCTATCATTATTGTAGGGATAATAGTGGAAAATTCGAGGTCGTGCTGTTTCAATTGTTCTGTCTTAAAAATAACAACATTGTTGTAAACTCCCTCGTATGCCAACTCACCAAGTTTTAGCACCTCGTTTCTTAAATTCACTGTGGCACAGCCGCTTCTATTTACTAGGAAGTTGAAGTAAGCTGAGAAAACCGGTGTGCTGTGTGAGAATAGGGGATTCCAAGCTGCTTTTGACGAACTAATTTCCAATAATGAACAGAGGACTGAGCAGTGCAGAGGATTATAATACATGCAGTGCAATTTTTCATTATGCTTTGTATTTGATTACATCTGTCGCAGATAGTTCATTGCCAAGATAGCGTCGAAAATATTGATCTGATGCCTCTTGAGTAAAACCCAGGATTTCTCTCTTTAGATGTATGCCTGCCTTTTCCAAAGATATCAGATTCCAACGTCGGCTTGTCATCAGCACCGAACAACCTTTCAACAATTGCCCTTTAAAAAGGCAGCGAACAATATCAGATGTTGCAAAATAGGACTCAGGTTCGATACATTGATTTTGGAGATCCTTGTCAAATTCTGTATCGGTGAAATCAATGGTTGGCTGAATTTGATTTATATTATCAAATATAAACAATATTTTTGCTGGTTCTTTCCACAGATGTTCCAACTGGTGTTCGAAAACGGGGAATAAATTAAGAATCAGAATACTTAGACATGTTTTTCCTTCAATTCAAATTTCGAGCATCAAATGGAAAAACAAATTTAAATTGTTGGAATAATTTTCCCTCGGACCAATCATGAATTATTTTCTGTATCATGGTGCTTTTTCCAATTCCGTTTTCCCCGATGACCACTGTGGTGTGCGAGGTTCCTGTGACAGCTGGACTGCTTTCCATTAAACGAGAAAGCGGAATCCCTTCCAGATCTTTCTCCAAGGTAATATTATGTAAGTCTCGACCTCGGGATTTTCGTTCTTTTTCCACAACGATCCGTGCACGCCAAGGAACAATCCTTATTTCAGCATATTTTGATCCAGGAAAATTCTTCTGGGTTTATCATTTCTCATTTCTGTCACCATTCTATACTTGCTTTGAAGATTCACTTTGTGCAGTAGTTCTATGTCTTGAATAAATATAAGTAACAACGTTATTAGTGTAGGCATAGTTATTCAGAAGACAAATTGTCGCAGATTACTTCTGCAAAAAGAGGAAGTAAACTTGTAAACAAAGACTGGCGGTATGGAAAAAATCAAACGACAATATATTTATTTAAAAATTACAATCTGTTGAAAAAAAAATAAACCAAACATTGATTGCTCACATTATGTAACAAGATGCAATCGTTAATCCCTCCAAATTGCAATTTTGGAAAACGGATTGCAGATTTCAACGTTTGCAATTCTCGTCACAATTTATGTAAGGATAATTATGGGGGTGCATATGAAATGATTAGCATCGAAATAAAATGTCACCATGTCATCACATTAATGAAATACAATAGCATCGGAATATTGTTAGACCAGCAGAAAATTTTCATTTCAGGCTAGACCCTCAGTGCGGTTAATATATGTAATCAACAGATTCTCTAAAATAGATAATTATATCAGCAGCTACGAAATAAAGTTATAGTATGCGGACAAATCTTGTAAATTATGCAATGTTTCATTCCTTATTATCACTGGCAAAGTAATATATGAATTAGCATATAGAAGTGAAATTCCGGTGTTCGTTGAAGGCTAACATAGGAAGAAAACATGGTACATTGCGCATATTTTTCACAGAGTCTGCAGAAAATGAAACACTTGTAGAATTTCGAAACTGTGGCATTTAATTGGAAGGGTAAAAAGTTAGTAATACCATAGGTTTGAAGAAGTGCAAAGACTGGCGGTTGGGAAAATATCAAAAGGCAAGGTCTGCACGAGAATGGAGGGCATGAGAGATTAAAAATACAAAACTTTTACAGGTGCAATGCCAAAAGCAATGAAATATACCAGATTAATTAGCAACACATACTGTGGATGAAGAGTGCATGGTAAAATAGCTGCCGTCCGGATGCAAGTTGCTTTGCTTACAAAAGACAGAAAATGACAAATCATAGAATAAAAGCTAATTAATGAAAAAGAGGGAGAATTCGGAGGTTCAAAATTCAATGAGTTCAAAAGTGCAATGTTTCCCAGTACAAGACTAGTTTTCCATTTCTCTTCAAGTTGACATGGAAATTCATTTGGCTATTTCAGCAAGCTAACGTTAGAAATCTCAGAATGGAAACGTGCCAATTAATCAAACTGAAAGCTTACTGAAAGGTCGTGCACGGCAATGTGCTTAGGAACTCTCCATATTGCTTATTTATCTTAAAAAAAATGTCTTTAACCTGAGCAAAGTAAAGTATATCTAAATTTTCAACAAAATAAATTACAAGGCGAATCCTCTTTACAGAGGAACGTGTGCCCAGATTCTCAGGTGGCATTAAAAGAAGCAGCTGAAATTTGATTTGTTGTAAATGCTGTGTCTACATGGCTAGTTTCCAATTAATGATGAATGGGACTGGCCGTGCCTCCCTTCAAGTAAGTAATAGAGTGTTATCAAATCGAGAGAATTGATGAATGGCCACTGAGCAAAAATGTTAATATTGTTCCTCTCCGGTATGTACTTTTCCGCAATATCTACTTTTATCTGAACAGGCAATGCAGCTTGTTTAAGAGGAGTTATCCCCGATGGTGTCAAAGTACATCATTAGGTCCAGAAATAGGAAGTCGAAGAAGTAACAGAACACTTCGGAAGTGACACAGATGCAGGTGGCAAGACAACGGGCAACAGAAAGAATCTAAATTTCAGGAAAGTAGAAATGAGTGTAGTGGGGTAAGAAAATGAGACGCTTCTCCCTCGGCACTACATCTTAAGGATCTAATATGGAGTTGAAAGCTGGCTTTCTGGTGATTGGTGAGTATGAGCTTGGAGGCCACTGAGGGAAGATTCTCAAAGTGATGATGTTACTGGAAATACTGGAGACAAATCTTTCATGTATGTTGGTGGAGTAATGGTCAATGTTGGGAGGTGTAGGTGAAATGATGCCTTAGAATGTTGGCGTACTACGTCTGCTTGGTAGAATTTGGTATGTCAGCCCACAGTAAAATTGTTTTATGATGATGTCAACGTTAGAATTGGGCTAATGTAGTCTGGCAAATTCAGAAAGCGATAGGCAAAATTGAGGGTGAGAAAAATATCCATTTAGAGCCCAATGACTTGCGAAGTTTGTCAATGAAAAATAATCTGGAGAGCTTAAGTATACAGATGTGAAATCAACAGAGAAAGAGTGAAAGCGAAGACAAGTTCAAAGGCCAATGAATGTGTGGAGAAATGCTTCTCCAAATAAGTGGATTCTGCAGGTAAAGCGAAGGAAGAAGAAATCAACATCATGCCAAGTTTAATGTCATTGGGTTTTAAACAGATGTAGCCGAGGAAATTGTTCAGGACTGATCATTCGGAGTCAGAGAGTGGAAAATTAGCATTATCGCAAATTCACAGGAGAGATTAGACACAAAGCGAATTACAGATCAAATTCGCAGTTTTGAAGGATCCAGTATGGTGTTACTGTCCACGATTTATTTAAGCCTGTTAACCCTTACATTTGGAATGCATTTGAAGATTCTAATGCAGGATGAGGCAGTGAATGAAATTGAAGTTTGGACTGTGGAGGATTTGAGAAGTTGACGGGTGGTGGTGCTTCAAAGATAGCCCGATACTGGTGCCTTACTTTGTGTGTGATTTTCAGCATGAAGAGGACATAGTGGGCCAAGGAATGCATAGAATTTAGCTCGAATCACTGTTGTAAGTGAAACGCGAAGGTTAAACTTTTAAAGATCGTTATTTCTGCTACAAGCATATTTTTGTTTAATATATATACACGACGTTACTTATATTTTTATACCTCCCTTATTGTTAATTATAAAACACGTGTCCTATTGTAACGTTTTCTTAACTATATTTCCGTTATCCTTGGCCTAACATACGTTTGATACCAAAAAGGTCAAAAGTCCCCAGGCTCCCCCAGCCGCTTCAAGAATGACAAAGCTTCTATTTAATTTAGGTTATTTCTTAAAATCGATACATTGGAAAATAAAACAAATTTGTGGCAAACACTGTCATATTTCTAATTGTCTTGATGGTGCCTTTGTTATTGTTTAACATACCGTTTTTCCTTGGTGTCACTTCAGCTGCACCTATTGTATTTTTCCCCCGCTGCCTTGTGTTGTCACAGCTGCTTCACTGATTCTGATGTTAATTAAACCATAAACGGATCTCCTAAAATAAAATGCAATTTCTGCTGCATTATGTTGTCAAATAGATTGCCATTCCTACCCACCACAGGAGCTTTCCCTCTAACATCCCCCACCAACATCCCCTGGCCCCACCCAACTCACAAGCCCATCCCTTGTCTATCAGTTATCCATTTACCATAATTTCTGACGTTGGATCTAGCAGAATTAAGGTGCAGCCCATAACAGCAGCAAAAACTGCTTCCTTTCCCAGAGATCTTTGCAGTTTTGCACAAAATTTCAGCAATGCTTCCCACATCATTCCTGCAACCAATTGACAAACTGTTGCTCTGTTTGCCCCCCTCCGCCACACGCCCCTCTCTGCACCCCCCCCCCCCCCCCACACCGCCCTCCCCACATGTTTGTTAGGTAAATAACACTGCTGATGTAGCATTTTTATTCTAATTGATTTCTAGATATGGAATGCCCCGCTGTACTGCAATCGAAATAGTGTCACCCATACCCCCCCCCCCCCCCCACCCAATAAAACTGACCTCCGCCATGCTACTGCTCTTTCCTTTGAGCATGAAACAGATAATTCCAATAAAATTCGAATTTCTTTTCAGTCATATTAGGATATTGTCAACACGTATCGAAGATGCAGCACTCGAGTCTGTCGACTGTGACCAACAACAATGATATATTAGCCTCTAATTACTCATTCCTTGCAAAGGCTATATTTCTGTTACGCTCTTTTCCACTTTAAAAGCCGAATGTTACATTGTGCAGCTGCATTGATGAAAATTATTGCTTTCTTCCTCACAGCACTTCTCATTGTTTTCTTTTATTTTACACAAATTACATTTCCTTTATCCTTTAGAGCAATTTTGTCGAAACAGTAATTGATCATTCGCTAATCCCCACTATCCTGCTGTCTCACTGTCAGGTTCCCGCATTCCTGAACATTTGGTTTAGTTTGATGTGTGTCTGCAATGTGAAAAAGATCTGTATAAAAATTCTTTTCGTGAATGTAAATGAGTAACAGAGCACAGCACAACAAACAGAAATCTTTAAAATTAAATCAGCTAACTATCCAATTTCAATTTCCAAGCTGCAGTTCTATCAATTTTGGGGTACCTGTTTGGCCACGCAGAACACTGAACAACACATTTCTTACAAAAGAAAAAAACTCCTCCATTACACAGAGTTTTGATTTGTCCAATCATCTTACATCACTGCCCTATTGTTACTGAAAATGTTCCTCTAGAAGAGGAGATTTTCTTGTTTAGCATGCCAGAGAAACAATTATCTATCTATCTATCTATCTATCTATCTATCTATTTGTGTGGAATTTTCTCTGCAATACTAATCCAGAGACACAGGGTGATGCTATGTGAATCCAGGATCACAACCCGCCCGACAGATGGTGGAAATTGATTTCAACTAATACCGGGAATGAAAAGTCTAATGATGACCATGGAAACTTTGTCAGTTTTTATTAACATCCATATTGTTCAAGATTTCCCTTTAGGAATGAAATCTCCTTTACCTGACTGGCGTACATTGTACTCAAGCCCAGCACCCACAGCAATGTCGTTGAGTCACAAATTGTCACAATTGTAGCAAGCCACGTAAGTTTTATCAAGCTGCTACACATCATTCAGTAAAGGAATGAAGAAGGAATGAGCATCCGGCATGATCCCAGGCACAGGAAGTGGCAATGGCAAATGTTGCCCTGTCGGCCATGCAGAGTTCTCCGTCGTTATATCTGGGGCTGGAGCTAAAATTAGGGCAATAATCTCACAGACTCGTCAAGTAACAGCTTCGCACAGTCATCCTCATGGAATGATGCCTTACATTTAATATCCCAGACATGACAGTGATCATCCCTGATCACTCCTGCAGAGGGTGCAGCAAAATGGCAAACATTCAGGAGGCAGGTACTAGGGGACTCTTCAACATCTTCTGCGGGTCCCTGATGTCTCATGATCTTAGGTCAAAGATGGGCAAGGAAAATTTCTGCTGAATAATACTTACCAACCACACCCACCCTTAAACCCACCCAAACTCCGCAATCTCACCTGACGAAACACTGCTCCTGAATATTTGAACACCGCTTAGAAGAACCACTGTGGGTCAAAAGGGCACTGTATTTACTCTGGCCGGTTGAGGTCAACGTGGCTGAAGAAGCATGGCTCGGTAGCAAAATTACTGACCGAGCTGTCCGAGGAGTAAAGGACAGAACCAATAGCCTCTGTCTTCAGCAGGTGGTGATGACACAAGAGCGAAAAAAAAACTTGCCTCACTGTCACAAACCTGCCTGTCACAGATACATCTGTCGATGCCTGTATCGGTAAGAGCATCTGCTTGCAGCCATTGTGGATTCGATTTCCTGCATTCATTTGGAGGATACCCTGCAGCGCGCTATGTTGCGTTATCATTGTGCAAAATGAGAAGGCTTTCAAACAAGTCTGGGGATTTGGGGCTGTGCGCCTAAGAGCAGTGTGGGTCATCAGGAACACCAAAATGTATTCGAGCACAATGAATAGTACAGGAGGTCATAACAGGAGTTGTACAATATCCAATTGTGATGTTTCAACCTGGTGAAGCTATAATGTAGGACTACTTGCTAGCAACCAAAACAAACAGCAATTGAAAGACAGTGCTAATCGCCCCAACAGCCAAAGGATTATATCGTAGCTCTAGAGTCCTGCCACATTCTGTCGTGAATCATTGGGGTCAACTCAGCAAGGAACAGGAGCAAGCAACGCAAAAGGCCACATCCTCAATGAAGGGAGATCCCAGATCATCAGTGCAAAACAAAAGGCTAAAGCATCCGCTACAACTTTCCAGCTAAAGTTATGAGTATATGATCAAACTGATCTTTCTCCAGAGCGAAAGAAGGATAACAGATACCAGCATTCAACCAATTCGATTCACTCCACATCATATCAAGCAACAGGACTGGATACTTCAAAGTCTTTGGATCCTCACAATCCCTCGGCAATATAACTCATGACTTGTGATGGAGAGATTTTCCAAAAGGGCTACAACATTGGCATCTGTCCAGCTATGTGGAAAATTGCCCAAGTATGCCAGTATACAAAAAGCAGGATTAGCTCAATCCGGTCAAGCAGTCGACGCTCGAAGATCAGGAGATAATGGAAGGGATCACCAACAGTGCTATCAAGCTGCACTTGCTAAGCAATAACCTGCTCAATGATGCCCTGTTTAGATTCTGCAAGGCCGCTTAGCTTCCGGGCCCATTACAGCTTTGGTTAAAAATTGGAAAAAGAGCTGAACTCCCGAGATGGGAATTGAGTGAACGTCCGTGACATCAAGGCCTTCTTTGACCGAGTGTGGCATCTAGGAGCCCTACAAAAATCTGAGTCAATAGGAAACCGGAAATCATTGATTGGTTGGTGTCAAACCAAACACCAAGGAAGATGCTTGTTGTTGTTGGAGGGCAGCCATCTTGTCTCAAAGAGATCTCTACAGGAGTTTGTCAAGGATGATAAATTGACCCTATTATTTTCTCCTGCTTCATCAATGACGTTCCTTCAATCAGAAGTTCAGAAGTGCGGAAGTTCCCTTATGGTTGCATAATGTTCAGCTCCATTCTTGCTTCCGCACATAGTGAAGCAGTCAATGTTCAAACGCAACATGACCTGAACAATATCCAGGCTTGCGCAGAGAAATGACAAGTAACATTCCAGCCGCCCAAATGTGAGGCACAGAGCATCTCCAACAAGTTACAATCTAAACATCGCCCCTTCAAGTTCAATGGCATTACTACCACTATCTCCCCCATTATCACTCTCCTGAGGGTTACCACTAACCTGAAACTGACCTGGCCAATCCAGGTATATACACTGGCCATAAGAGAAGGACACAGGCTAGGAATCCTGCAACGAGTAACTCAGCTCATGACTCCCAAAGACTTGTCACCATGTACAAGTCGCAGGTCAAGAGTGCGATGGAATTTTGTGCAACTAACTGGATGAGTGCCTCTCCCACAGCACGCAAGAAGTGGACCACCGCCCAGAGCAAAGCACCACGCTTGACTGGCAGCAAATCCAAACACTCTCACTCACTGCACCACTGACAGCAGAGAAGTAGCAGTGTGTACCATCTTCAAGTTGCACTGCAGGATTTCACCAAGGCTCCTTCGACAGAACCTTCCAAAGACACGATAACTACTATCATGAAGAACAGTGGAAGCAGACACGTGTGAATGTCATCATTTAGAAGATCACCTCCTAGGCACTGACCGCCCTACCATTTAAATATTTTGCCGTTCCTTCACTGTCACTGCGTCAATATCCTGGAACTCCCTTGATTTGTATACTGTGGGTACAGCTGGACAGCAAGGACAGCAGCTTTTGAAGATGGCAGCTCACCATCACCAGATAAATGTAACTAGCGATGGGCAAATAAATTGCCCACCCACAGAACCCCACATAGCATGAATGAATATATCAAAATTTATCAGCGTGACTATCTCTGCCAAATTTGGCTGATGCCGGATGTGCACTTGGCCGTGTCTAGAGGATTGATTTTGACGTTGTTGTTTCCGCTGCCCAAGCAGATGGTCCTTCCGGTTGAATCGCTTTTTAATGCATTTGTGTTGAGTCAGATTGCTGAGCCTGACAGTTATGTGTTCACAGTGCATTGAGACGATGCATCATTTTTGCAAAATTCTGTTTGTTTAAGTATCATATCTAGTGTGCACGGCAATTTACAGATAATCGTGTTTCTGAAAACTGCAGAGGAATAAAAAATAACAACATACAATTGTTGGGAGCTTAGTGTACCTAGCATCACCTCACCATCATCAGCGTTCGCAATAATGACAGCTTCCTTTTGAAATACAAAAACACATGATGAGGTGGGAGAAGAATGAAAAAAGGCACTAATTACATATTCTATTTGGTTCTTTCGAATCGTCAATAGTTAATCATAGACCGATTGGATATGCTGCCATACTTGAGACAGACCCGTTTTTGAAGCAGACTTTAAACGGGAATTGATGTGAAGATTGTCAATTATCCGTTACGTTGAAGATTTCATTGCACTGACTTGAAGGATCTTCGAGTGTGTAAGGGAGAGTATGGGAGATTATTTCTTAATTAGTTAGCGGCCAGCTCTCTAACTTTTGACACATGCCGCAGGTGGGCTTGGCCTTGTCGTCACGTGTGACTTTGCAATTGACGTTTCTTCTGCCATGTTCGATGTTTCTTTTTCCAGTTTCATTCCTTAGAGATGTTACTCTCTGAAGTCACATTTCACATGTTCGGCAGGTGAAGTAAGGAGAGCCGATGAACCAGAGGGGCCTGACCCAAAAATCGATTCATGGTGATCATTAGATGCTTTTTCATTGCAGAAACATATTGAATTGACAATTTTACCGAGCGCTGTGTTGAAATTCGAGACCAGTTTCACGGCGTACCACCTGAGTTTTGGGATTATCAGCCCAGTGTCGATTCGAATACGAGACCACCCCCCCCCCCCCAACACCACCACCACCACCCCACCCCACCAGCCCCCTCTCCAGTCCCCGCCACCCAATTTTTGCACCTTGATACCATCAAAGATGAGAATCTTCTGGGAAAAGGAAGGAGCCAGTAAAATGGAAAACACAGTTTTGAAGTTGCAGATAAATTACTGTCATGAGAGGAGGATTTTCTGCGTTGGTGTTCGCAAATAAACTACACAATGTAATTAGTCTTATTTTGAAAAGCAAGGACGGAAAAAAAAAAAAAACAAGGCTTTTGGGGGCCAAAGGGACAAGCAGCTGCAGTTGAGTGTCTTGCTTGGAGAAATCGCAGAAGAAAGCCTGAGGCTGATTGGTAGAACCTTAGAAGGTAACTGGACGTTTTAGCAAAGCATGGCACGAATGTTTACCCTTTTGGAGAGCAGCGAGTAACTTATTCTAGCAATGGTGCAAATTGGCTAGGAAAACTGTATTGACACATGGGAAGGGAGAGTTGTTTCCATTTTGCCATATAGTTCACACAATATGTAGCTTTATTTAGTTTGGTGGTGCCTGCTAAGTGATGCTTGATCTGTGTCGATTTTGTCTTTTTATTTGGAAGAACACCCATATTGCATTAAATCCATCCTTCATTAATAATCGCCGGGTGCTGGGGACGTCATCTATATATAAAAAATTTCAGTCTATGGGCATCACAATTTCAAAATGGGTGCACGTGAATAAAACACATATCAGTATCGTGCCGGGTCAATATGAAAATGAAACAGTGCCTCCAGAGCCTTGCAGGTAGATGACAGCATTGGCGTTGTACTGAGATAATTGCTCCTGTTTGTGGATTTCAGACTCTTTAAGAAACATACTTAGATTGCACGGCAACTTACAGTTAATACTGCTCTTGGCAATTTTGCATACGGTTAAAAAATAATGACACACCTCTTAGGACTATAGGGGCCATTGTTTAATCTCATGGTTATTGCTAATGTCAAAGATGAATACATCGTTCTGAACTGCATTAACAAAATGGAGAAGAATACAAATGGCACCATTAACATCCTTAATTCAGTTATATTCAATAGTCAAAGGAGAAGCTTAGAAGCATTGCATAAGGTTGCGATGTTTGCGATAACAATGTTTTGGAAGCAAATTTAAAAAGGAAACTGAACTTACCATTGCCAATTATATATACATCGAATATTTAATTACAGTGTCTTGTAGGGGCCTGAAATCCATGTTAGAACAAAAATTGTTCACTTGTTAAATTAATGTTTGAATGCAACCTACCGTCTATCTCTGCTGGTCTATCAAGTATTTTGGACAGAATAACTTTCAGCTTTGGTGAAGCGTTCTGCAGTTCCAATAATATTCTCCAGAATGTTCGTTCTCCCACAGCTCCCTTTTCTTTCTGGGTTTTAAACAAGAGTTTGCAAGCCTCATTCTTTTTGTGATGGTCAGCTAGGTTTCTGATTTTCTGAAAGCAGAAGATATTCCATTCGCAATTAGACAAATAATGCACAGAGCAACATGGAACTCACTTTCTCTCTCTCTCAGAAACATATTGTCTCTCTCTCGCTCTCGATCTTTGTCACTCTCACTCGCTCTCTCTCACTCTCTCTATTTTTTCTCTGTTCTCTCTAATTTATGGAGAAGTAATGAAAAAAAAAAATAATCATGGAGGGAGAACAGCCCTACTCAAAGCGTTTTGTTTCAGAAGCGCCTTAATGGTGAAAAGAGTCATGTCGAGCCAATTCAGACCTAAACTAAGGCTCTAGGGGCTGAATGTTCGTTAGTCAATCGTGGCTGATGAATTTTGAGGTCTTGCATAATATCAAAAATCAGCAGCATTATTTGTTATAACCAATAAAATCATGTCATGAAAACAACTTTGTTTTCGGAAAGTGAAATTGCACAGGTAAAATTCATATCGATCTGGGTGAAATTAGTGATCGCTTTAAGGATGCAATGAATTAATATGGACGTCATTGCTCGTTTCTCAAGGCGTCCAAACTTTGTTACATAGTGCAAAATGAATGTGCAATGCTTTCCAAGTTTCAAAACTATTCGAGGATATATACAAGATATCCTATCATTCCATCCTGCATGCTCTACACGACCCCTAGACTCCCACCTCTAAACACACTTGCCTTTTGAAATATGTTTTGATCTTTTCATAACAGAATGTGGCACTTTATTCCAATTCATTTGTCTTTTCTTCTTTCATTTATTTATTTTTTTTTAATGTGAAAATATTGTTGGTCCTGCGAGTTACCCTTTCAATCAATCAGTTAGTTTTATGTGCTTCCAAATTATTAATGTCACTAAAATCTTCCATGTGTAATGATATCATTACTTTACCACATATCTTTCTAGAATTCATATGAACCCTAAATGTTAGCATTTTCCCCAGATAAATCTTGTCGAATCCACTTGGAAATGTTTTCTTTTATTACTCCCTAAAAAAATGCAAAATAGCCCTTCCTTGTTGGCCTCAACCCAGGAAGAATGCTTCCACCGAAGCTGTATCGTGTCAGATTTCAAAAAGTGATTTTCCTCAGCAATTTGGCCTCTGCGAATCGAGGATGCATTCGTATAATTTTTTGTTACCCTCTCGTAGTTTTGGTTAAGTGTCCTAAATCCGTGGGGGAAAAAATATATCAATATAGGCCACACTTTATAAAATTTGGTTATTGGAGTTAATTCAAAAGCATACACCATTTAATGTAATGCGAATATCTCCCTTATATTAGAACAAAGGGTAACAGAGTTATGTGATGATGCTGTGATGGCAGATATTTATGTGCTAATCCAGAACCCTTCAATTCTGGAAATCTGTTATGTTTTTCTTAAATAGTCTCTCGATAACCAGGAAGTATTGGAAATGGAAAATTGTGGAAATATATAAATATAGTCATGGCAAAAGGGGAAGGGGATTAAGGATCAATGCTGAAGTACAATAGGTGAAAACAATGCCAAAATGTCGACATTTTTTAAGGGAGCACAAGAGTACTTCGTGGATCTGGCTTCTGTTGCAGCAAGCCCGGTGAAAATGAACTGTTGGCATTTGCATGGTTGCCAAACGCAGATCCTTAATTAAACCATGCCAGTGGCCTTGAGAGTTGTAGGTGCGTGCTCAATTGCCAAAAGAACAAGCCATATGTAGCTCAGGATTTTTATTTAAAGGCTAAACGTCCCAGAAAGCTGAAAGTGTTGCTCGTGGCTTGAGACACACATTTTCCATTAGATAGCATAGTAGTTTCAAAGATCCACTTGAAGAATACCTTAGCGAATATATTACTCATTTCACAGGTGCCTGTTGGAAAAAAATTACATCAGTTCCAGGACATCACACAAGCAACTCCTCATGGTAATGTCATTGGCTAAAGCATCTTCAGCTGCTTAAAACCTGACTTTCTTCCACATATATCAGAAGTGGGGGTGTTCAATGTTCATTGCACAATTTTAAACACCACTCCTGACTCCTCAGATAATTAAGCAGTCCATTTCCAAAAGCAGGAAGAACTTTACAAAATCCGGGCTTGGCAGAAACGTAGCAAGCAACATTCGTGCCACATAAGTGCCTGGCAATGACCATCTCGAGCAAAAGAGAATCTACCTATTGCTGTTTGATGTTCAAATTAATTTCTAACACTGAAACACCCAAGCACAATAATCTGCGAGATGCGATTGACCAGATATTGAACTGGACTAGACATAAAGAACATTGTGGCTAAAAGGTCAATTCCAAAGTATATGAACCCTGTGGCGATTAACTCAACATCTGAATCCTCAAAGCCTGCCTACATGAAAAAAATCAGGAGTTTGGAGAAATACTCTCCACTTGCCAGGATGTCAACAGGCTCCAACTACACTCACGTAGCTTAATATAATCCAGCCCAAGCAGCTCAATTGATTGTCATTGCATCCACAAATATTCACTCTATCTAACAAAGATTTTACTTTGCAACAGTGTGTACTAGCGTAGACATGATGCACTGTAAGGTACAACGCAATTAATCATCTTAGATGGTGTCTCGCAGACAAAAGACCACTACAATCTAGAAGAACAAGCATAACAGGTATATTAGGCCACCGGCACTGGGATTTTCCCCAGCTAGCCACTCACCATCCAAGCTTGGGAATTATCACCATTCATTTACTGTCGCTGGGTTAACACCATGCAACTGCCTCCCTAACATCAACGTGGGCTCACCAGCAACACATATACTGCAGCAGTTGAGATAGGCATGTCACCAACATCTTCTCAAGTGCCATTAGTGATGGGAAACAAATGCTGTCCGACACATCAATTCCCACATTCCTTGAAAGAGGGTGGCAATGACGCATTGGCATTGTCACTACACTAGAAATCTACGGACCCAGGGTGAATCAAAACCGCACCCAGCAACAAACACCCTGCACCCCCACCCCGACACAAACTCCTCTCCCCTCTGAAGATGGCTTAATTTGAATTAACACAATTATAATCTGGTATTGAAAGTGTAATAATGACGATTAAACCATTGCTATTTTTTGCAAAAGCCCAGCTAGTTCATTCATGGGAATGAAACCAACAGTCCTTGGCTTATCTGGCTTGCATGTGTCTCGAGATCTACAGTAAGGTGGAGACACTTAAGTGCACAATGAAATTGCCTAGCAAGTCAATCAATCCTCAAGGAAAAGTCGGATGGACAAGAAGTGCTGGCCTAGGTAGTGGGTCCCACCCATTTCATGAAGGATTAATTTAAATTCAACTATATTTAGAATGGGTCAGCATAGAGGCTGCCGATGATAAGGAGTATAGGGGAAATCATATCCGCTTTAAAAAAAGTCAGAATTTGGCAAAATAAATCAAAGGTATTAGGAAATTAGCAGCAGAAGCAAAATTCAGTTCCAGGACTGTTCCAGGAAAAACACAAGGAGGCAGCAAAACCTCCAAATCGCCAAACAGAAATCAAAACAGATGCTTCACCTTGTCGAAATGCCGCTGCAGAATTCAGCTGATGCTTAGCAGCCATCTGCATGCAGTGCTGTAATGGAGAATGTAGGCAGATTAGCTTGTCGGCGTGGGCGGTTGGGTGAGGGAAACCCAAGCCCACAGGGAATGCAAATTGAAGATGATACACTTTAAGCCAAGTAGCAACTTTGAAATTGAATGTGAGATTTCAAACTAATGGATGAAACATTCAAGTTCAACATTCAAACCTATCTAGAACAAGGAGAACAAAACAATTCCCATTGAAGGCATGTGCTGGCGGAGAACTAAAACACCTGAGAGCAATTTAAAATATAGTTTACAAAATACCATCGAATTTGAAATATATTGAACAATGCGCCAGAACCTAAAACATTAAAACAGTTGGTTATGGAAGCGGCCATTGAAGGTTTAAACAATTTCTAAGAAATGCAATGATGTGGTGAAAGGAATTTGCGTTAACAAGTATTGCACGTCGAATTTAGATGTACTTCATTCCTTGCAGTGCTCAAGATTTTAATCGATCATGCACAAAATTCAAAGCTGAACAAAGTCTGTATGTCTGTCCCTGTTCAATTTTTTAAAAAAACGAGGTAAAAATATGATTGAAAATTAAAATTTACAGCTCAAAATACAAATAGGATTTTTAAAAATGAAAGGGATAGAATTCCGGGTGTTTTAGAAACAGAAGCTTAACATAACTCGAACCATGAAATTCTCCAAGTAAACTTGTGAAGAGTGGAGGAAATTGGTCACTTCAACAACGTCTCTCCATGAAGTAAAAAAGGAAATTTTATTATTATATTCCTCTTTTTTTAGAAGGTGATCAAGTACAAATGTCTGGGTGTCTTGCTACAACTTGGTGAAGCTAGAGGAGTAGAATTAACTTTATATGTCCCCCCATTAAGCAGGGATAATCTTGTATCAGAAGGACATCAGAGAATGTCTTTAAGTTCGTTCTTAGGATGAATGAGTCCTCTGACATTTAAACTTAGAACATTTTGGGATTGTATGGCCCGGATTATAGAGGATTGAAAAGCTATGATACTGAAGTGTGTTTGATTCCGAAATCTTTAGACAAGTTCCAATCAGCGCCTCTGTATAATTAGATTCAGCAACGAATTTATGATTTTCGTAATAAGTGGTTGCAGAATTAAGGCGTGATGAGGAGAACATTATTTTTTCAGTGCTTCGTTAATACTTAGAGTTCTGTGTGCTCTGGCTGCTGAATTATTCAATGCATTCAAGACTGAGTTCCAGAGAATTCGATCCACACAAAAGTTAAATGAGTTCTGTGCCAATAAATTTGCGTTTTCGACACGATTAGATATGGTTCCAGATATTGTCGAAGGGGAATTGAAGTGCAGAATGACATAATCCTCCCGATATAATTTTATGTCCTTGTGCAACCAGTTGACATTTAATTTATCTGTATAATAATTGATATCACCTTCCTGGAAGGCTATCACCTGATTTTGTAAGGTTCTGTAAAATTGCAATACATGGATATTATACATGCCCCTAGGCATGTATTAATTAATATACTTTAAAGGCAATCCTCACAACACAGAATGACGCTGGAGGAACTTCTAATGTTGGTGAGTAACGGCCTGTTGAGGCGTTGCTGGAGGAAGCCTTTTCTTAAGAAAATACGTTTCTTTGCAGGCCAAATTAATTAATTTATTTGTGCTGCATGTTCGATAACATAAGACAGAATGTTGAATTTTCGAACAAAGAAAACAATATTACTGTAAGGAGCCAAACCAGAGGTAGGAAACATGTTGGAAGGAAGAAAGGATGACAGTAATGAAAACATTGGGTATGATCACAAGCAATGTTTCGCAATCCCTATATCCGGCAATGGAACATACTAGCCCAATAATGTAGACATGGACTGTTCCCTTTTCAACAGAAAAAGAGAAAAAAATATGTGAACAGCCGTCCTTGACGGCGGGAATATACTAGTTTATCCATTATTTACCTCAGGTAATGTAAGAAATGTGTTAATATAACCTGTTTTATTCAACTCCAGATGATCCGCTTCTAGAGTACAATGGAAAAGTTAGAGCAATGCTTCTGATAAAACAATTTTGCATTATTCATTTCCTGGCCCGTTGTCGTGGTCCTTAATATCCTCGAGTTCAACGCTAAAATTGCCTAGTTAATAATCCTGGAATAAGTGCTAAAACACTACAATACAAATGTAAACGAGCGTAAGTACAATTGCTGTACACAACAGCAAGGAGATGAAAGTGGAATCATAAAGCCTGGTAAAAAAAATGAAATTCACGGATGTTGGCGGGCTGAAATAAAACCAGGAAGTGTTGAAAAAACCTAGGGCCATTCTGCCTCTAAAGGGAAGAAGAACAGCAATGTGGCAATGATTTGGAACTGGAATTAGTAAGGAATGTGATTAGTTATATCGTTGGAAATGTTGGGGTGTGGCTGTTGGAGAAAAGCAAATGTCAGGGAGCTGTTGTGGGGCTGGGGCGTTTTTATGACAAAGATTTGAGATATCACACGGAAAAGGGTGTGACAATAGCTATTAAAGAAACACCTCAAAGTATTGCTCCAGCGTGCATGTAAGTAGCACAATATACAGCACTGCTGCCTAATAGTAAACAAAAAAAAAATGCAGTATGCGTTAAGAACACTTGCTGCTGTATACTTTCAATATCAATTTGTTTAAAAAAAAAATGCCAGGGAAGCCAAGAGGAATGTAAATTCTTCAGGCAAGGAGGAAGTATTTGATGGCAGGTTAGGATGGCTGAGATATATGAAATGGGTCGAGGGGGTAAAGTGGGACTAGGGTCGAGTGATTCATGATGTCAGTGGGAGATGGGGTTGGGCTCCGCATGTAGTCAGGGTAAGGGGTAGTGTTGAGCATAATCCGTGTCTCAAGAAGGCATTTGGAGTGTCTGCATGGGTGTCAGTGGTTAGTAACATCGTTGCTCAGGAGTTAGAAGAAGCATTTCTGCGCCGAAGAATATAGAAATTAACGAAGTCCCCAATTTGTCGATGGTTCCGTTGTGCAGTGTAATTGTCCATCGGGTTTTAAAGTCCCCTGGCAATTCACAATCAGTTTCTGCGTTCATGCCGTGCGTTGGTTTGATGGAGGGGTGGTGGGGGTCTTGGGAGGTAGGGTTTTACCAGCAACTAAATGAAAGTCTGTTCTGATGAATGTCATTACAAACTCTTCGAGTAAAGCTTTCCGACTAGCCACTGTCAATTAAGCGGAGAAATATCTATGGAAGCTCAGAAAATTCTGGAAAGCACTTTAACCTCTCGGCATCTATATTCTAATTTGCATGGGATTCAGGCTACCATTATCGGGCGAGTTATCAAGTCTAGACACAGGCCTGGATTGTAGAACATTGGGCAATTTTGAACTTCTAGCAATACTTTAACAGCATGTTCCTAAAAGACGTTAGAAAATGTTCATTCGGCATTCTAGCATTGGCCTGCGCCCCTGATTATATCACACCTTCATTATCCCTAATCAAAGAGTATCTCACCGTTACTATCGTTATTGCAACTGTTATAACGGGTTGCATGCTGATTTAAGATGATTGAGTGCATGTGATATGTTAACTGCCTTTACATTCCCCTAATATCACTGTATCAGTCGTATTTTCCTCTTCACTTTTCAGTTCAACATATTACATTTAACCTGGGTCTCGGTTTCTGAATGCTCCCATCAGCATTTAACGCTCCATTTCTTTGTTTCGTCATATTTTCCGTCCCCGGCATAATAAAAAAAAAAACTGTGTTGATGTGCAATCGCTGTCACACTCGTTGGACTGTGTCTAGCCTATAAATGCGACGTGTTGACCTCTTTAAAGACAACTCATTGATCTGCATGACTATTTTAAATGTTATTTCTCTTTGACTCCAGTTATATTCCTTCTCATCCAACGTAAGATACCTTGGTTCCAAGTCCAAACGTTTAATTTAGGTTGCCCTTTCATCTTTGTCATTTTTAAATTTAAACTTATGATGCAAAGCAGAGGTTCTTGGCCCATTTGGACCATTTTGGCAAAGCATGCCCCAATACTTGCTCCCGAAACGTAATCTACATAGATGGAACGAGAGGACTATAGACAATTAAGTTTCTGCCCCTCCTCAACAGTATTTAATTTATGTTTGAGTCCCCACCTTTTCTGAAAATTAGCTATTCTACTTCGCCTATTATTTGGAGGCATGCTAAAATCATGCAGTAGCGTGATCCTTCCCAATTTACTTCCAAAATTTAACTCTACTGGAGAGCGGTGGTGCATTGTTAATGTCACTGAACTTTAAATCCAGCCACACATAATTGGCTGGGAATAACGAGTTAAATCCGACCAGGGCTTTTGGTAAAATGTAAACTGAAATAAATCTATAATAAAAAAATGTGTCTCAGTAATCTGAAACCTGAAACAGTTATCGTTAGAACTCATCTTCTTCACTAATGACTTTTAGAGAAGGAAATCTGTCATTCTGAAATGGTCAGGAAAACAGTTTACTCCAGATAGAAGAACACGTTGCTGACTCTTATCTGCTCTTTCAAATACGTTAGCAAGACAAACAGTTGTAACAAACAGCTGCTGAAATATAAACAGACTGAAAATGGATGGGCCACGTGACATTTCCCCAGACTCCGTAAATGCCAATGGCAAACCAAACCCCATGCGTTTAAAACGTCCTAATATCTACCATTTGGGGGTGGGTGCCAAAGTTGGGAGAGAGCTCCCATATGCTGTTCAGGAAGCAGCCAGACATAGTTATACATACGCAATCACACCTTACAGGCAACTTTCCAGGCACGCCCATAATGAATCCGGGGATATCATGTCCCCTCATAGCGAACAAGTAGACACGTTTTGGCGGCTCATTCGGAACGTAGTTGTCACAGGAGACCTCCACATTGACTCTGGACCCTTCTAATACTTATGTGGTCAGGTGAAAATCGATAGTAAAATGTCTGTTGTTTAACATGGACCATTGCCTCAATATATTTCTAACTCAACCTGCAACCAGGTCAACCTGCCCAACCACCATCGCCATAAAGCTGAATAATATGCAGTCCTCCACTTGGAATACCAAACAGAAGAGCATTGGAGATGGAAAGAGTAAAACACCTAATTGATTTTTTGGTCTTCAAAGTGCATCACCAAGATTGGCTTGGTCGTCCCACTACTGAGTGACTTGGCCGATAACTAAAGGACTTACATGCTAAGCTGCTCCTGTTGCTTGTGCTGAGGGAACCAAGAAGAGGTTAATAGCCGATTGAGGGACGTCACCTGCTGCAAATGCTCCTGCTCATGAAACTATCTCCAGGAGTGACCAGATAACAATCTATTGGAGGCTGCATCTGACGTTCACTTTGAACATTTTCTCCATCATTTTTATGGCTTTGCCATCGTGGATAATATTATCAATTTCGATGAAGACATGGCACCCAAGCCTGGCACATTCCTTTGTCGCGTTGGCCAGATGCAGTAGCAGAATTTAATATAAACGCAATTTGGGAGTTGTACGCCTCGCATATCGCCCACTTTTAAATCAAAAGCACGTGCAGGGGTCAACCCTGTTAAAGAACATTTCAATAGGACATGTCAAAATCAACAGTAGTTATGCCAAAAGATGATCTATCAACATGGTGAAGAAATAAGAAAGGGTTCCTTGCAAGCAAATAATTGGAAGCTGCATTCAATAGAGAGAGCAAAGCGATCCTATAGCCTTTGTGTAACAGCTAAGTTCTGCAGTACTGCCAAAATTAGTCGTCAATGGTATTCGACATAAAATAGCAGACAGGAGGACGACGCTCTACAATTAACCCAAGCCATTAATGGAAGAGGCATACATATTAATGCAAGAGACAAATTTAATACATTTGTGAACAATCAGCAAGAAGTGCCGAATTTATGATGCGCTTCATCAACCATCTGAGGTCCCCTGCAGCAAAGGTTCCATTCTTCAGCCTATTGAATGCGGTCCTCTCGATATCAAGAAGATGTTGACATCGCAAGCAATATAAATGAGGCCATGTTCTGCAGAGATTTGCCATATCCGTACCCAAGTTTTTTTTTTTCAGCACAGGGACTAGATCAGTATTTGTCCGTCCATGTTGAAAACTTGCTTGGACTCTCCTGCTCAAAAAACAGGAAAAACCCAAGACAGTTAATTACAGGCTTCTCGCAGTCATCAGCAACACTGGACAGGGATAAAAAGAGGCACATGCTCAGCAATAACCATTTGACTGATGCTCAGTTTGGCTTTGGTCAGAGGAAACCAGCTCTACACTTAATTGTAATCTCGATCCAAACATTAAAAGAAGAGTTTTGCTCAAGACTGTTATCCAACTGAGGTGAAGGCAACATTTGCCACTCTGTTGCAACAATTATCGCTGGAGAAAACTGAATCAATGTTGATCGTGGGGTGTATGGGGGGGATTTCACAAAGGATGAATTCATACCTTGCAGAAAGGAGCATGTTTCTGGTTGCTCGAGTTCTAACCACTCATTCGTGTAAATTCGCTGCAAGGTTTCCTCGTTGAAGTATGGCTATCCGAACCATCTATATCTTACTTTACAACGACCTTCCCACGTTGATATGAGCAAAATGGTATGGGTGGTAAAGGTTGCAACATATTCAGCACAATTGTGGCTCCTCGGGTACTGAAGAAGTTCCTGTCTGCATGCAGCAATTACCGGGCTATGTTGAAGCGTGTGCTGATGAAACAGCATTCCCGCCACACAGGTGCGAAGAAATTACCATATCCAATAAAACTATATTCAGCCATCTCTCACTTGATATCCGATGGCATTACCATCGCTGAATCCCCCACCATCTACATAGCTTGTGTTAACATTGACCGATTACTTTCCATGTTCCTGAATGAGGGCAAATCCAAAAATACACAAGGTGCTCGACACCATTCTACAAAAAAGCAGCATGTTTGATTTCACCTTGCTTACCACCGTGAACATTCGGTCCCTTCACCAGTGGCTTACATTGGCTGGAGTTTGTATCAACCAGAAGATGCATTCCGAAGCTAAGATGCTTATTGTTCTCCATTCACGCACCTCAGTTTTCGAACTAAGTTGTTCCTTCACATGTAGAAATCATGGGAATCGTTGCTAACAGCGCATTGGGTGTCTCTACAACACATAGTGGTTTCAGAAGGCAACTGAACACCACCTTTTCAAAGACAATTAGTGATGGGCAATCAATTCTGGACTTTTCCGCAATGGCTACATGGCATGACCAATAATATTAAAAATACATTTAAAAAATTATGCATTTGTCCCTTTCTGGATATTATCTCACCCTGCCTGAACCTTATCTTTCATGGTGATATAAACTTTAGTATTTGCCTTCTGCTCTAGACCTGAACACAATCTACAAAAGTCTGAAATTATTCCTCATTTCAAGGCACATATAAATATTCAAAAACGTTCCATTTCTATTCTCGTTAGCTCTTGGCAATGAGAGCATGCAGATTATGTTTATTCATGCTTTTTGTCTTCCTGCAGACAAAAACATAACTGAGCATGCAGGGGTCGTGCATGGAAATGAAAATAAAGGATTGGCAATTTGCAATTAACCTGCTTCTTTAGATTGTCAATACTGCTATATGCCAAAAAGATTGATAGAACCTCTAAGAGGAGACTGTCTGAGTATACATTGTTTTATCCGTTTCCTTTGTATACAGTGCCTGCACAGGTGACTCATGTTAAATACTACACTAATGTAACCGCGTGTTTGAACAGATTGTGAATTTGAGCTTTATAGCAGAGAGCAGCCACTGTCAGATGTAACATGTAAATGATCTAAGAAGAAAACGAGACATAAAAATGATTGGAAACATACAATTGTAACATCTTGCAGAATCTGGGCCATGCTTAAATTTACCATAGCCATATCGCTCAAGTAGGATTCACCTTCGATAGATTTGTTCGCCCTCATGCAATGTATATTATCATTTTTATTTTAGAGTTTTGGCTACTGAAATTGCAATATTTTCTCTCGCTTTGCCTGAGGAATGGCTGAGGTTGAACCCTCCACCTGCATGGAGAAGCAGCCGGAATATTTCCATCTTGTAGAAAATTCTTATTGGAGCAGTTATCGAGGTTTGGAATCCAAAGGCTGCTATGATGGACTTTTTTTCCGCTTTCCATGAGACCTTCTATCCTTGGTAATTAATACACTAACTTAAGCTTAGATTAAAAAAAAAATAACTTGCCTGAAGCATTGTGTCGTAAGTGCATGGCAAGTTTAAAGTACTTGGCAAAATTTTCAAAACAGCGTCTTTCTTCATTTCACACGAGCATTGCTTAAAATAACAATAATGCTGTTGTTTACAAAGAAGAAATTGTATCTAGGCATTCAGTCGTATTGTTCATCTAACGCTACAGAATTCTAAGATACATTTAACACACCTGATGCTCGGTCTCAGTCAACACTGCAAAATCAACAAGCCGCTGAATGACATCCTCCACAAAAACTTCTATTGAACATTCCAATTCGTGACGGTAGAATTCCATAGTTCCATATAGCTGGATATCCGTGAAGCTCGTCAATCTGAGAAGTCTGACAATATCTGCATGTTCTGTCAAGTTGTAAATGAGAAAGACTTTAATACTGGTCCCACCAATGAACGGTAATTACGCAGAACCAGATGCTTTGGTAGGAATTTGTTTAAGCCTCTTAAGATCTGCAAGGCTTGTGTTCCCAAGCAGTGTAGAGCCTATAATTTGGGTAAGACTAAGAACAGAGGTCTGGGTCTTTCAGTGCTTTAAATTCGTTCAAATAGGTAGGTCATGTAGAGATGGGAACCAATAGGAAGATATTTCTAGCCATTCTCTTTGAAAAATGTGACTGGTGCCCAGAGCAGAATAATAAGCAATCGAGAACATAGAACGTCGACGAGAAGCCAAGAAAGGAAGTGTAAATAAGACAGATAACATAACGATTGTGAAATATGGAACATTCACTCCTGCGCAGGATGAGGGTGTGAGTTCAAAATAACTGGAAAGAAGGGAGCATTTGTATTTAAATTCTAAAACTCTGGAAAAGCTCTTTTTTATAAGCAGAAATGTCCAATTCTGGTTCACAGCACGGCAAAAAATAAGCATTCACATAATAAAACATTTATAATCACGTTGGACATATTTGGACAGAAAATGAATCTCACGTTATTTATAATGCTGATCCAATAGCCCCTTTATATAGTTAATGCTTGGATCCCTCGTTTGGAACTGGAATATTCATTAATTATACCATTAATTTCCAAACCTCTCTGGACATCACATGCTTCAGCTCTGTTCCTTCCTGGCCCGATGTTAACTGTTCTGTCTCCATTTCAGGTGATAGACTAGCTACCAATAATCATTGCAAGCGCACCCACTCCCACAGCTAAACCGGCTACCTCTTCAGACCATGATTACTATAAGCGCTATATTCCATTCTCCCGGTTTCTCCATCTCCATCGCTTTTTTTTTCTGATGATGTTACCTTCAACAATGGCGCTTATTAGATGTCTTTCATTTTCCTGCTGAGGAATTCCACAACGTTGCCCAAGAGGTTGTTAGCAGCCTGAATTGTGCCCCATCCAATTCCCAACCTTTTGCATTCACACCTTTTATTTCTTTCTACAAACAATCATAGGAACCCTTGTCCTGATTTCCCATCCATCTGACTCCACATTCAAATGATGAATATGTGCTGTTTCTCCTAAAGCTAACATGAAACCCCTAATAAAAGCATCTTGTCTCCAACTCCCCTTGTACAATCAGCGGGGGCTGAAAAACCCTGGTCTAATGCTCTATCACCAATTACAATGCGCCCCATTTCCAAGGTCTCTTCCAGTGCAATCACAGGTGTTATAACAGCTGTGGCTTTTCCTCCAAACACGCCTTGCAGATGAAACTTCATTTGCTTGTACTTATTTTTATTTAATCCATGTATTCTCTTGTGAGAACGCATTCTCCTGTACTCTGTGAACAGTAAGCAGACATTGGGTGGCAGCTTTGCCGAACATCTCCGTTCAGTCACCAAGCATGATCACGAGCTTCCTTTTGTCTACCATGACAGTTTAAAATTTAGCTGTATGCTCCCTATTCACTGCTCGGCCTCATGCAATTTTCCAGTGAAGCCCAACGCAAGCTGGACACATAGAGCCTGAACTTCACATTACGAATGTTATAGGAATCTCGACTTAAATTTAATTCAGCAACTTAAGAATAGTAACTCTTTTCTGCTATTTCACCGACCCCCCCCCCACCCCCAAACCGCCCCCCCCGCCCCCCACCCAACCACCCACCCCGTTGCTTCCCCCATTTACCCAGCCTCCCATTAACCTTCAACCGCTCTTCGGTATGCTCTTCCCTATTTCCTTTTGCTGCTTTGCCTTCAGATGTTGCAGGAATTCATTCTGAATTTTACACCTACGGTACTCCATAATGATATTAATACCATACGATTCCATTTTTCTTGTGTTCCATGACATACAATAACAAGATAAATCTTGGTATCTCTCCTGTACTAAAGTATAACACTGGCCATTCCATTTTGCCCCACATATTCCTCCCACTTATTCAACATTATGAAAGACATCACATTAGCAACTCTTTCCTCTTCTGTAGAAAATTAGACACAATATGTATAATGAGTTTCCCTCTGCATAAATTATGCCAGAACTGGCATTTTTTTCCCGAATGTGTGTGTTTTTTTTTTCCTTTTTCTATTCGCTTCACATTTATTGTTTAATATATATTTGAAACAATTAGATGAATTCATGATTTCCACGTTTGGTCAAAGAAAGAACAAAAACAGAAGAATGAAATGATCAAAATGATCCCTTAAGTGGCATTTGCAATCGTCCACCAAGCTAATAAATTTTATCAAACTGTGAAGAAATTTGAAATTAATCAAATAATTGGTGAACAATTACAAAAAGTAACAGGAGTAAGAATCTTGATAATTATGCTCATCAGTCATGGGGCAGCTAATCCCATCCATGCAAATGTCAAAGCTGAAGCGTTTTCAAACAAACAAGCAGGAGGGCTGCGTTGATAATCTGTATCAGCCTCATCATCCCGTGGGAAACATGACAGCTGCCAGATTTCAGCCAATCATTCCATGTGTTATCAACTCTGGTTTTGGGTTGTTAGGTACAGGCTTTGATCTGGGCGCTGGAAACTAAAATGTCGTATCGTGTCCCATCGACGCTGCAAAATCTTCCTTACTAGTTTTTTCGAGTCTCATGCCAAATTCTGAGGTCCCAGAGATTAGCCAAGAAGGTGCCTGGCACAGTCATACTCACGGAATCAATCGTTATGGAAAATGTCCCTCACACCACGATCACCACTCTAGGGTATGCCTGTTTCAACGACAGGCAGGCCCAACGAATTTTATGAAACATCTGGCGCACAAATGGCAGAAAGTTGTGTAGGATACCACAATACTGACTCCAGACCCCATGAAGTTTCCAAGAATCATTTCTGAATCAACTTCCCCTTGATATACAAACAGCACTCACTTTAGCTGGCATATCAGTTCTCCTCCATGTTGCGTGCAATTAGGAAGAATCGCTGACACTGGCAGGGGCACAGTTTATACTACTCGACGAACATTTGCTTCACCAAAAGTGGCTTGGCAGCATAAATTCTGACTCAGCTGGCCGAGAAGTAAAATAATGCAAAATTCAGGCTGTGGGAATTGGTGAGGGAACAAATAAAAGGGGGAAAAATTGTCCTCACCCTCACCTATCAACCTGCTGCTCATGCTTTAGCATAGTAGGTAGAAAAATGTCGGTCCCTTAATTGAGGGATGAAATCCATTGTGCAGCCATGCGAAGGAGAGTGAATTAGAACAGATGATGTAGCTCCAAATACAGATTAATAAGGTTCCTGAGCCGCATGCTGCAGCAGAATTACGTTCAACAGCAACCTGTAAACACATGGCCTGACAAATCCGTCAAGGTACAATTACAGAAAAGCTTGGCGGTCAGCCCTAGTTTACTCAATGAGGCAGGAGTGCATGTTTGGAGAAGCACCAGACATGCTGTTAAATGAAATGTATCACTGGAGAATCTGCAACTCAGGACATCAGCCGTGCCGAATAACGGAGGCAGAACGAGATAGGCAGGCCTGAGTGATCACAAAACCAACCCATCAGGACTAATTTGTGCAGTCCTACCTGGTCGAGCCGTGGCTGGCGTTGAATAATTAAAACAATTACAGGAGGAAGTATTTAGATAATTGCTCTCTTCGTCAATGATGGGGGAGTGGAGCTCATCCATGCAAGTGTCAAAGCTGAAGCATTTGCAAGCAAACAACCAGCGTTGATGAACCAACTCGGATTCGTACTGTGGTGGGCAACATCAGTGCTGCGACACTTCAGCCAAGCACTCTGGGTGTTATCAAGTCATGGTTTGGGTTGTGACATACAGGCTCAGGCTATGGACCCTGACAAAATTCCACTGAAAAGTTGTACTCGAGAATTAGCCATAGCCAGAGACAAACTTTTCAAGTGCAGCAACAAAACTGAAATCTGGCCAGTAATTTGTCAAACTGTGTAGGCATATCCTGTCCACAAAATAAACGCAAGATAAATTGAATGAATCCAAAAATATGACCATTGATCTGCTCTTTTTCATCAGCAAAGCGACAGCAGCTGTCATGCAAGGTGCATCAAGCAGCAGGTAAACAGCAATTGTCTGCTCATTGATGCTCAGTTTACGTTCTGCCAGGGCCGCTCAGCTCCTGCCCACATAACACCCCAGTTCCAAACATGGAGAAGAGAGCTGAAATCAAGAGGTGATGTATATTGAGGAACTTAAACTTCAAAGCCACATTTGACCGTTGGTGGTGTCAAGGAAATCCAGAAATAAAAACTGATGTCAATTGGAAAAAAGGGGGAAATGCTTCATTCTTTTTTGGAGTCAATCAATGAAATTTCATGTTGATTTGTTTCTTCTAAAAATCGAAAATCTGAGACTCGTGACATCGTTGATGTAGTTCTTCAGGATAGAAACTGAAGACTGAATTGTTTCATCAATGACTTTCTCTCCATCATAAGTTTAGGTGGGGGATTGTGTGTGTTGGTGGGAGGCCGGGTGTGGGTTGGTGGTGGGAGATGACATGGTGGCAGAGTGTTCGGAGATGATTGCAAAAGTTAATCTCCATACGCAGCGGCTCATATACAGAAGCAGTCCGTGTCTGAATGGTGAAATCTGTGGATTTCTGTCAGGATTGTGTTGAGTTCCACAGATGTTCCAGGCAAAAAGCATATCCAGCATTCGAGAATCTATCAAATTACTCTTGAAACTGAATGGAATTATCATCACAAATTCACCCTCTATCAACTGCCAGGGGCCCACCATTGACCAGTAGCTCACAAAGACCATTCTTATGATTACTGCAGGTACAACAGCAGGAAAGAAGCTTCTGATTGTGCAGCGGGTCACTCCCCTCTGGAATCCTGGAAGGCCATCCAGCATCCTCAAGCCAGAATCAGAATTCTAATGGAAAAGTCCCCAGTTGCTTGAATAAGTACAGCTCCACCAACAAACTGGAAGCTCGACAAAATCCACGACAAAATAGCGTGCTCGATTAGCATCCTATACAGCAAATCGAAATTAAGACCCTCCACCACCGAAGCACAGAAACATAGACGCATAGAAGAGTAAGAGCACAGGAGGAGGTAATTTAGACCCTCTTGACCATTTCAGCCTTGGGTACCGAGGTGCGGTTTCTCATCCCACCTTCCTGTACCTGGCCCACGGCCGTGCATCTCACAACAATTAGGTTTAGAGTTTCTGCCCCTATCAGTTACTTGGGCAGCGAATTCCAGACACTCAACGGCTTCTGTGTAAAGAAATTCTTCCTCCTGAGCCCCTCTACACCTTCTGAAACTTATTTTCATTCAATGCATCCTGGTTCTCGTATACTCCACCAAGGGAAGCAATTTATCCTTTCCACTCTGTCTAATCCCCTCATTGTTTTGTGCACCTCAATCAATTCACCTCTCAGCCTTATTCATTCCTATAGCGGCAGAATTGCTCAACAACTGTAAAATGCCCAAGTGTCAACCAACAGGCCTCGTCAGAAATAACTTTTAAAATCCCAGACGCCTTCAGCACAGGATTGCAAGGCAGCAGATCCGCTGAGAGCACCGGTAACTCTGGTTTTACATTTGTTTACCTTGCAAGCCAGATGCTGTTCTCACGCCAAACTATGCCATTGCTTGTTCACTGCCGCTGCGAAAAACTGGACCTCCATTTCGAGCAAAAATGTGTTTGTTCATTTATTGTGAAAGCTGCAGCACTTCAAATAGTTTGTTAAGCAGCTTATTCTCAAGGGGAACTAGAGGTAGACAATAATACGCCCTCTTGCTTGCAATACTGGCATCCAGTTAAGGAATCTAAAATAGAAGATAAAATAGGCTTCCCATGCATGTTTCTTCATCGATAATCAGTTTCCTTCAATTTTTAAAAAATATTATTTCACTTTCTTAAATTATTGTGTCTTTTTTTATCTCTTTCCTGCGCACGACCTCCATTGGCAGTGTAACTTGCTGCATGCCTTTCCTCCCATTAGCCTCTCAATTTCCCAGTTCTGCCCAACATTGTGCAGTAAAATTGTTATTTTTCTTCGTAACCCACAGGTATATGTCCTCGCAGCGTTAATGTAATTGGAATATGTGCGTTTTACCCACAATTGTTCTTTCATTTAACCTGTCAGTATGTGCCATCCCATGGGTACTTCTGTCAAAAGAGCTACGTGGAGCCCTGCAAGTTAAGTTTCCGGAAGGTTCATGGAGCATTAGCTTTCAGCTGCACAAGGCTATAGGTTAAATGCTTGACACTATTACCCAAAATCAGAATTCAATGGCATCTCTACGAAGTGTGGCCTATTTCTTAACTTTCTTTCCTAGCTACCTTACGCAGTATATGTTATTAATAGCATAAACAAAAAAATGTTTTGCCGCTTCAGGTGTGAAACCCAGGGTTTCACCGACTGGATCTCTGAGTGCGTTTGTGAAAGATTCTCATTTGCAAAGTCGGCTAGTTGCCAGTACTGAACAACATTTCAATAACTGCCCTTTTATAAGGCCGTGCGTGACATCAGATGTTCTATAACAGCAGTCAGGATCGATAAATTGTTCCTGGAGATTTTCGTAACTTTGCGTTTCAGTGAAAACGATAGTTGGCTGTATTTGATGTAAATCATCAAGCGTAAACAAGAATGTGTTCTGTTTCTTTCAAAAGATGTTCCAAAGAGTGTTCCAAAATGGGGAAGGAGTGAAGAATCAGTCTATTTCGACATGTTTTTCCCTCTACTGAATTCAGTTGTAGAACTTTAAAGTGAAAACAAATTTACTTTGTTGGTAAATACCCTCCTTGGAGTAACCATAAATAATTTCCTGCAACATGGTGCGTTTCTTATTTCTGCTGGCCCCAATAACCACTGTGGTGTAGGAGGTTCCTGTTCCAGTGGAACTGGTCCCCATTACATGATAGAGCTGAATTTATTCAAGCTCTTTCTCCAAGGCACTTTTCTGCAATTCATTGCCTCAGGCTTTTCGTTCTTTTCCGACAAGTACCAAATCAGGCAAATAGCAAACAATTCATACTTCAGTACACGTTGGACCCAGGAAAACTATTCTGCATTTTTATTTTCCAATTGCTTTTCTCACTGTAACCATGCAATACCGGATGCCAAAGTTGTATTTGTGCAGCTGTCCTATTTCTTCAATAATCTTAAGTAATAACGTTACTAGTGTAAGCTATGTATTTCAGGAGACAATCATTAACAGAGCACTTTGAGAAAAATGAAGTAAAACTGTATAAATATATATTTAATTAAAAACAACCAGTTGAGTATAAGGAGACCTGGGCATGGACTCCTCACATTATGACACATGATGTAATCGTTAATTTTGCCATATTGCACTTTTGGGAAACACAGTGCAGATTTCAACCTTTGCAATTCTCGTCACAATCTACATATCGTTATTTATAGAAGTGCAAGTGCAAAGCACATACATATGCAATTATTAGCACCAAAATAAGAGGTCACTGTGTATCACATTACTGAAATGCAATGGCCTCGCAATATATTAAGAGCATTGTATAATTTCATTTAACTGTGCAGCCTGAGTACGATTATTACATGCTGTCAACGGAGTTCTTGAGTTAAGAAATGATATCAGAAACTATGAAATAAAATTCTCTACCGTGGACAAATCCTATACATTATGGAATTTTTATTCCTTATTAGTATTGCAAAGGTAATATTTAATTATCATACGGAAGCAAAATTTCAGGCTTGCTTGATCACCAAAATAATAAACTTTCCTGGTAAACAGTCCATTTTGTTGACAGTCTGTTGGAAATGAAGCTGAGTTAATATTTCGATACTGTGACGTTTCATCGGCAGAGTGAAACGTTTGAAGTGCCATAGGTTCTGAAGATTAGAAAAGACGAAATAAAGGAAAATTAAAAGAGAAGTTCTGCAACAAGGTTGGAGGACAGGGGAGAGTAACTAACAATTTTCATGTGCAGTGCTAAAAGCATTGTAATATGACAAGTTAATGAATAAAAAATGGTCTGCAGGAAGTTTGGATTATGGGTTAGCTGCCTCTGGATGCACGCAATTATACATAGATAAAAAAAGAAGAAAACCACAAATTAGCAAAAAGTAAATAAAATAAATGGGGACAGAATTTATAGATTAAGAATGTAGAACACACGAGTCGAAAACAAGCGATGATCCCCAGTATAAAAGCAGTTTATCGTTTCTCTTTATATTCTCCTGGAATTGCTTTGCATCATTTCAGCGAGACAAAGTTACAAACCTCAGAATAGAAGGATGGGAATAAATTAATTTGAAGGCGACTGAAAAGCTAGGGCTATGTTGTCGACTGAACATGCGGTCAGAAAGTATGCATAGTGCGTGATTATCGCAGTGAAGTTTGCAACTAGAGCAATGAAAACGATTTATTAAATGGGAAAAAAATGGTATTGCCTTCGTAAAAGGAACGTGCACTCAGTGTCCATGAATCGGAAAGGGGATGGGATAAAATGTCATTCGTTGCACTAGATGTGTTTGAATTGCAAGGCACCAGATAATGATGAATGGCATCGCTTTGACACTGTTCTACAAATTAACGGACAAATCTCTGGTCTAGAATTTTGATGAAGTGTCACGGACATAAAAATACTAATGGTCTTACCCTCATTGGATGCTGCCTGAACTACTTTGTATCTTTACACATTTTTTTTGCAACGTGAATGCAGTTTTGTGATGAAGTGTAGGCATCGATGGTGATAAAATAAATCACTAGCGACTGAAATAGCAAGGTGTTGAAGTGCTAATGCACTTCTGCAGTTCCATCTATGTATGAGGCAAGAGACTGTACAATGGGAGAAAACAAACGGAAGCATGCTGGAAACCAGAAATCGTTTCAGTCGGGCAGACAATTGGATGGGTCGACCTCGGCACTAATTTTTAAGGACCTGATACTGAGTTTAAAGCCCTGTTTTCTTTGATCTGTAGGTATGAGGCTGGAGGTCACTGAGGGAAGATCGCCAAAGAGATGATATTGCTGGAAATCCTAAAAACAATGTTTTGATGCTCGTTGGTGGGCTCATGGTTAATGCTAGGAGGTGGAGGCTTCCCAAGCCTTGTCAAGTTAATGTTTCACACCTGGTATCTAGACGTTGGTAATCCAGCCCGCAATGATATTGCACTGATCAGAATGTGTTATGATAATGTTACTGTTAAAACTGAGCTAATATAGTCCGGAATATTCAGAGAGTGAAAGGCAAAATTCGGGGTTTGAAAATGATACATTTGTAGCTCAGTGACACGTCAAGTTTGTCAATATAAAAAGTTCTGAAGCACGCGAAAATACAGAGTGGTAATCTATTTGGAATTCCTGGCCAAATATGCAAATTCAGAAAGGGAGGTGATGCAAGAAGGAGCCAACATTATGCCAAATTACATTTCGTAGATTTGTATTTTTTAAGTGATTGAAGCTGAGCACTTCGCAAAGAAAATTCATTGAGAGTCAGAGTGGAAGACGAGGATTAATGCAAATTCACAGAATGGAGGAGAGATTTGAACCATGTATTATGGCAGGGGAAACTAACGGGGAAGGAGGATCAGGCTTCTGTTAGTACCCATGAGTTACTTAAGCTTGCTATCCCTCCCAACTGAAATGCTAACTAACACAATTTTGTTAAAGGACTTGATGAGGCAAATAATGAAAAGGAAGCTTGAAATGGGGAAGGCTTGAAACGCTGCGAGGTGCTGCCGCTTAACAGATAGCCCGATAATACTCACGTACTGGACTGTGACTATGGGCATGGTTATAACAAAATTCCTTTTGCTGCATTTTGTAATTGTATTCTTGTTACGAGCGACGATTTCTGTTACTGATGCGACCTTATCAAAACAATATCTGACGTGCCGAAGCTTTCCAAGCCCTTCAGGGACGCCAAAAGTAGATTTTTTTTATTGCCAGGCATGCTTAGTTTGCAGCTATGTCTCAGTAGTAATTAACAATCCATGTCATTCATGATGATGAAGCGACTATTTGAATTACGTTCTGCATTAAATCTCATGCATTAGTACATAAAACTCGAAGTTTTGGAAGTCACTGCCATATTCCCATTTCTCATAATGCTGCCGTTCTTACTATTCAGTTAAAGTGGTTCCTATTTATCACATCTGCTGCATCAAATGTAGCTTGCCTTTCTGTGAACTGATTCTGTGGTAGCTGTACTACTGCTTGTGTCGTTGATCATGCCACTAACTGATATCCTTAAATAAAATGCTTTCTCAGTTATTTTGTGTTGTCAATTCGTTTGTCCTCACCCTACTACAAAAAAAGCATCATCTTTACATATAATTATCAATTTACAGCACTTTCAAAAATTATGATTTTTTAACTTCCTTATCAAATGTCGGTTCTAGTCGATGTAAGGCCCATGCCATACCCATAGCAGAAACTGCTTCCTTTCCCAGTACTCCTGGCATTATTTCATGACGATGAACCATTGTGCCCTACACCACTCCTATTGCTAGTTGTTGAACTATAGGATTTTTGCCCCCATGCCTTCCATATATTTAAAACTGCTGGTGCAATATCAGTACGCTAGTAGTTGTTCAATTGTCGAATGACCTCGCTGTAGCATTTTCTGAATTGTGACCTCGCTTTCCTTGAGCATGACACAGGATCATCAACTTAATTTTTTTGTTTACATGAGCCACATTTAGGCATCATTAGCATCGGATTAAAAATGTATCACTCGGGTCTACAAGTGGGGCTGAAGATTATTCCACCTTTTCCTATCACCAATTAGTTTGCAATGGCTGCAGTTCTGTTCTGCTTTATTTTCATTCCACATTGAAACGCAGTGCACTCCACTGTGCAGCACTACTTATGTGCTTTATCGCTGTCCTCATTATCCCACCACCCCCGCAGCCCCCCACCCCACCCCAAGTATTATCTTTCTGTTAGAGCCGTGTATGCTGGGGCACTAACTTATCACTCCTTAGTCCCTACTTTCCTGTTGCCTCAGTCTCAAGGACTCCCTTTTCAAAACAAACTGCATGGAAAATATTTCCACTTTTTATGTGGGTGATTCCTGCTCACATTCCTCACATTCCTGCTTAAGAAACATGAGCAGTGAAGATTAAAGGCAGAGACATTACTTGCCCAACGTCTAATTCAGTAATGCCCCGGTGTTCACTACCTCCAGCATCGTTGCTTTCATGAGCCTGACTGTTGTTGTAATTTGAAATTGGTTTCAGACAATTGTGGAACCGGAGCATACACGCTTTCTTTGTTTGATCTTTGGCACAGGTATAAATTGAGCAATAGGAATACGCTCAAACGACAGAAAGATGTGAAATAAAATCAGCCAATTATCCAGCTCCCTCTTGCAAGCTACTGTTCAGTTAGCTTTGAAAACCCATACAGGTTATGTAGAGGAAAGCTGAACGGTTTTTCTTTTGCCATAGAATGTCCTTCAGTGCGCTGTTTTTTTTTTTTTATTTGGACAGTCACATTTCATCACTGTCCTCTGGTTAATGAATCTGCTTTTCCAGAAAAAAATCTTCTTGCTTCGTGTATCAGAAACCTAATCATTTTAAATGGCTATCTATCTATCTGTGTATCTATGTATCTATCTATCTATCTGCAAATCTGTTCATAAATCTATCGATGTTGTCATGTCGCTGGAGAATTAGACCAGGTTTGTGTGGAAATGCTCTCTGGGCCGGCAAGTGTTAAAATTTCAAATAAATGAAAATCTCGCGTGAAAAGTTTCATGACGATGAAGGAACCATTATCGATTCTTCCAAAACACCACTTGATGGACTCCTGTCATTTAGCAAATAAAATATATCTTTTGTAGCTGGTCTGGACAACATGTGGCACAGTACCCATCAGCATTGTGGTTGACATTAACATAACCTCTTAAATGGCAAATAAATCCACTGTGTTGCAAAAAACTGCTACAGATTCTCAAAATAGGACTGAAACTGGACTGACCACCAGGCAATGACTTCAACACACAAAACGATTATGACAGTCTCACCGCTCCCTCTACCTTGCAATTTCACACTTAGTAACATCTTCAGGCTAGTGACAAATGTGGGAGTGGTATCTCAAAGGCTAGTTGAGCAACGGCCTGACATGGTCACCGTCATTGAATCATGCCTTAGAAATAATGTTCAGGCAAAACCAACACGATCTCTGAATGCATTCTTTCCCACTGGGGACACAGGTCAAGCTGAACCGGTGGCACAACGGTACATAAAGTGGAGTTACTTGCCCTGGTAGTCTTACTATGTCTCCAGACCCCATGACGTCTCATGGATTCAGATCAAAAACGGGCAAGGGAACCTCCGGCAGTTTACAACATACTGCCCTACTTCAGCTGATGAATCAGTGTTCCATCATGATGAACACCACTTGAAGGACGAACGCCACTTGGAGAACGCACTAAGGGTGCAAAATGCATTCAGGGCCTGGGACTTCAAGTTTCATCACCTAGTGTTTCTCGGTAGCAACACTTCCTTTGGAAGCTGGGCGAGTCCTAAAGGTCAAAACTTCTAGACATGGTCTTCGGCAGGTTGAGAGAACCCACAAGAGGGAAACAAGAACTTGACATGTTCCATACCAACCTGCCTGTCACGGATATATGTGCCCATGGCTGGTTCAATAGCAGTGACCACTGCACAATCCTAGTGCGGACGAATTCACGACTTCACTTTGGGGATGATGTGCATTATTTTGTATCACACTGCCACAGTGCCAAATTGGATAGATTTGGAAAACGTATACGATCACAAGACATGGAATACATGATACAATGTGGGCCTTCGGTTGAAGCGAATGGTATTGGAAAATAATATCTTAGAACTTGGCTCAGCATATCCCTAGTCTACAATTGCCATCAAGCGAGGGAATCAACTTTGGTTCGATGAAGCGTGCAAGGTGGTCAAGTGAGTAGTAGCATCAGGTGTAACGATGAAGCTTTACCAAATGACTACTCTTGTACCAAACATCATTATGAGCAAGTTATAGACAGAGAAAACCTATCACAAAACAAACGGATCAGACATAACCTCTTCAGCCCTGACACATCCAGTCGTGAATGTTGACATACAATTTAACAACTCACTGGAGAAGGAGGCTCAAAAATGTAGTCATTCGCAATAATGGAGTTGTCCAGTGCACCAGTGTAAAGTATAAGGCTAAAGTATTTGCTACAATGTTCAGCCATAAGACCTGAGTGGGCAATCAACTTCGACTTCCTCCGATGGTCTCCAGCATGGCATATGCCAGTATTCAGCCAAATTAATTAACTCAAAGTGATATTTGCCAAACGCTGAGGGCACTCGATAAAGCAATAGCTGAGGGCCATGACAATATTCCGGAAATATCACTAAAATCGTATGCTCATGAATTTGCCACGCCCCTAGCCAAGATTTCCCCATGCAGCTACTAAATTGGAATCTATACAGCTATGTTTAAAATTGACCATGTATGACAGTACAGGCAAAAGCAAGACAAAACCAACCCGGTCTATCACCGCATCAACAGTCTATTATCGTCCTTCATTAAGTTAATTGAAGTGATCATGAACAGTGCTATCAAGTGGCACTTGCTTAGCAATATCTTGCTCAATGCTATCCAGTTTTTGTTCTGCCAGGGCAGTGCATCTGCTTTCCTCATTACAACCTTAGTTCAAGCATCGAGAAAAGAGCTGAATCTCCAATTTGACGTGAAAACGAATGCCCTTGATCTAAAAAAAAAAAAGGACTCAGCGTGGCATCAATAAGCACTATGAAAATTGGAGTCAATCGAACACAGAGGGGAAACACTCCACTGGTTGGAGTCATACCTAGCACAAAGGACGATGGTGGTGGTTGCTGGAAATCAGTCATCTCAGCTCCAGGGCATCACTGCAAGGTCTGCAGAAGGTAAAATCCACGTCTAATCATCTTCAGCTGTTTCATCAATTGTCTTCCTTCCATCGTATGATCAGTGGTTGGAATCTACGCTAAAAATTTCGCAAGATTCAGCACTATTCGTGATTCCTCATATATTGAAATTGTCGGTGTCCAAATGTGGAAACGTTAGACAATATCCAAGCTTAGGCTGACAAGAGCAATAAACGTTGACACCACACAAATGCAGGCATTGACGATCGCCAAATGACATTACCATCACTACATCCCCAGCTATCAAGACACTGGGGGTTAACATTGTCCAGAAAACACACTATAGCAAAAGAATAGGTCAGAGGCTGGAAATCCAGTGATGAGTCATTCACCTTCTGACTCGACAAACAGTCGGTCCACAATCCACAAGGCAAAATATAGTAATGTGATGAAACACTCCGCGGTTTCCTTCGTGATTTCAACCCTCGCATCACTCAAGACGTTAGTCATTATGTTGGAAAAAAGAGTCTGCTAGACTGGCAATGCATCAGAGGTAATGTCTCCCTCCACCACCGACGAACAGTAGCGGCAGTGTGCACCATCTACAAGTCACACTGTAGGATTCACCAAGGCTCCTTTGGAAACAACTTCCAAATGGACGGCCATTATGTTCGAGAAGTACAATGGCAAAAAGTGCATTGCAATGGCAGCAACCCAGATTTACCCCTCCAAGCCAATCACTGAGCTAACTTTGCAACATATTGCCGTTCCGTCACTGTCATTGGCTCAAAATCCTGGAACTCCCTTCCTAAAAGCACGGCAGTGTGCCTACGCGACACTGAAAGCAATGGTTGAAAAAGAAAGCTCACCACGAGTATTTAAGTGGCGATTTTAGTGGACAATAAATGATATCCCGGCCATGGAAGCACACGTTACAGTAATTAATAAAAAAGCTATCCAATTATCACTCTACCTACATGGCTCGCCTAGATCAGTGTCTGCTCAGTCGTTGCCCCGAACACTTTGACAGTTCCAGATTCTGCGATAGTAATATTCGCAAACGTCAAGGTTGAATGCATAAATTACTTCTTGTCGATAGACTTTGCCTGGCACTTGTGTGACTCCAATGTTACTTCCAACTTACCAGGCCAAACCTGATTTGATGCAGATCTTAATCATTGGAACAAGTACTGCTTCAGGATCCGAGGGATCGCAGCTCCTGCAGAATATTGTGCAATCATCAGCGAGCATACCCACATCTGAATTTATGATGGAAGTAAGGTGCCTGGTTAAGCATTGAAGTTGATGTGCTCTAGAGAACTAAACCGAGGAACTCCTGCAGTGATGCCCTCTAACAAATAAAAGTCGCCTCCAACAACAACATTTGTGCCAGATGTGACCTCAACCGTGGAAGTGCTTTGTCCTGATTTCAATCGAATCTGTTTTCCTCGGGCCTTTTAATGCCAAAATCGGCCATTTTTTTTTGTCGGTTACAAAGGCAGTCATTCTCACATCGCCTCTGAACTTTATTTATCGTGTTCGTCTTTTAATCAAGGATAACATGAATTCAGGAGCTGAGGGCCCTTGGCAAAACTGGAGCTCAGCGCCAGTGATTTTCTGCAAAGTTGTTATTACCAAGCAACGTCGATGTCCCCTTCTACACTTTACCAATAACTGCACTGATGTGTAGATGCCAGTGCTGTAGCTGCTCTGGAGCTCCTTTTCGTTAGACATGGCAATTTCTTGCAGAAACGTCGCCAGAACTATTGGCGGAATATTGTCATGGCCACATCACTTATAGTATCCATTGCCTACAGCAGCTTCTTCATATCACGTGGAGTGAACTGAATTGCCTGGAGACTGGCTGTGATGCTGAGGAACTCCGGAATCGCAGAGATGAATAATTCACGTTTTCTTTTTCTGGCTGAAGACTGTTGCAAATCCGCCAACCCTGTATTTAACACTGATGTGCCCCCCCCACCCCCCCGCCCCAACAATGAGTAGGGAGATATTTGTGTAGGCCCCTCCTTAGTTCTTTTTTAAAAATGTTATTTTTAGTAAACTGCCAACATTCCATATAGGACGAGGCAGGACTGCAGATCTTAGGTCAAACCTGCCGGTTGTGTAATCATTTGCGCTTGTCGGTTCCTTCTGCACTTGCCGCAGATCCAGTCAAGCAGCTATGAGCTTTTTGGACTCAGATAAGATTGATAGCATACGGAATGTGAAATATGGAGCATTCGCAATTACACAGGAAGAGTTTAAAAACATCTGGAACGAAGGCTGAATCTGCATTTAAACTACAAAGCCCTGGAAAAGCTGCAGTTTATAAGCCGCAATTCCAATGTCCTTTCAAAATTCGGAAAAAAAACATTCATATCGTTCATAAACACCGAAGATCCGTAGGGCCAGTAAATTAATGTAACGTTATTTGGACCGCTGATCAGGTAGCCCTTTTATATAATGGCCGTTTGCTTCCCTCATTTGTAAGTGGAACTTTCATCAATTTTGTCATTAATTTGCATACCTCTCTCGACATCGTATGCGCCAGCTCTGCTTCTTCCAGTGCCGTCCTTAACTGTTCTGTCTCAATTTACATTGATTGACTATTTATCAATAATCAATACAAGCCGACCTACTCCCGCAGCTTCTCGGCTACCTCCTCACACACTGATTACTATATCCGCCCCATTCTTTTCTTCCGGTTTCTCCATATCCATCACTTGTGTTCAGATGATACTTTCTTCCACAACGCGCTTCTTAGAGGATATTCATTTTCCTGCCGAGGAACTCCCCGAACAAGCCCACTGTGGTTACCAGGGTCCTTGATTGTGTCCAACCAATTTTGAGTGCTTTTGCACTCACCCCTTGCTCTCCATTGAGAAAGCGATGATTGTGTCCACTTGCCCCGACTTGGCACACAACAGAATTTTGCATTCAAGTGATAAATGGCCATGTTTTCTTCCAAAGCTAACTCGAAAATTCCGTGAAACGCAATTACTCTCGAACTCCACTCTTACATTCACTAGGAACTGTTCACCCCCTGATACTCTGGTGTAATTTTCTATCACCAACAACACCCCGCATTCTTTCCCTGGACTCTTCCATTGCAATCTCAGTAGATATAAATGCTGCCCGTTTACGTCCAGCGCCCCCTCTACTTCCAAGGCCCCAAACAACTCTTGCAGGTGCAAATTCCATTTGCTTGTACTAATTTGAATTGAGTCTATGTACTCGCTGGTCAATAATGCTGTTCTCCCCTAAACTGGGGAAGGTACCATAGACGAGCTGCCTGCTTTGCTGAACCCTTCAGCTCAATCATCAAGCACATCTCGACCATCCTGTGGCCTTTCATTACAGTTCACAATTTTGCTGTATGCACACATGTTTATCCTCGGCCTCTTAAAATTTTTCAGTGAAGCCAAACACAAGCTGATAAGCAGAACTTGATCTTCACATTATGCTCATTGCAGGATTCGGAAGTAAACGTTGCATTCAATAACTTCAGAATTATAAATCTCTCCGCCATTATGCCCCCTGCCACGCTTTCCCCATTCCCCCAGCCTCCCGGTACACTCCAGCCTCTCATAAGTGCCTCTATGCTCTTACCTATTCTGTTTCACTGCTTTCCTTCAGGTGGTGCTGAAATTTATTCCGCAATTAATGACAAGTATACTCCTTATAACAGTTACAACATGCCCATGTTCTAGTAATCATTGACATGCATTCACGTTGTCTTGACTGCGCTAAAGACAATCCCAGATTATTCAATTTTGTCCCACATGTTCTTCCCAATTTTAAAATTGTGTGAAACAAATCATATTTTCAACTTTCCACTTCTGAAGAAAGTTAGACACAATATGTTTAATCAGCTTCCCTCTCCTTAAAAGCTGCCAGAGCTGCCAGGTTTTAATCCCAAATTTTCCTGCTTTATTTACTTATATCCGCTTCACCTTTACTGCCTGATATCATCTATTATTTTAACGATTCGCTGAGAGCATGATTTTCAGATTAGGAGCAAAAAGAACAAATAATTTATGAACATTGAAGAATGAAACTTTCAAGATAGTTGACTCTCAAATCGCCATCAGAATGGTCTAACAAGCTAACATTTGTATCAAGCTGCTAAGATGTTGAAAGCAATGAAGCCATTGGAAAACCTGGAATATGTCTGGACATCGAAAATTAAATTCCATAGTGTGTCCCGTCGACTCTGCAAAATCCGCATTACAAACATTTGTGTCTTGTGCACAATTTGCAAATCCCACACAGTAGGCAGGCAACAGCCTGACACAGTTATACTCACGGAATTATATTTCATGGACAATACCCCAAACGTCACAATCACAACCTTTGGGTATGCCGTTTTTCACCGAAAGACAGACCCACCAAAATTTGCACTGCTCTGGCATAGGCAGCAGAATGGTGTGTGGCAGGAAACCATATTGATTCTGGACCACAAGAAGTTTCTCAGAACCTTGTCAAATTCCAAATCGTCCTGATTTACTGATAGCACTCAGCCTCAGCTGAGGAATCAGTTCTCCTCCATGCTGAGCACAAATTGGAAGAAGAGCTGACAGTTGCAGGGCAATGGTTATCCTAATGGACAACCATATGAATCAACAACATTGTCTCGGCTGCAAAACATCTGAATAATGTGGCCGAAAAGTAAAATAATGCATAATTCAGGCTGTTGCCGATGGTGAGGGAACAAATAAGAGAGAAAAATACTTGTCCATCCCTAATCAATCAACCTGCCACGGTTGTGTTTGTCCAAGAGAGTATGTGCAGGAGCGATCACAACACAGCTATTCCGTAGAAAAAAAGTCTGCCCTGAGATTGGATGATAATGTCCATGTGTGGTATGGCAGTACAATGAGGGATGGATTTAGAACAGATGAAGCAGCTTCAAATAAAGATCCATGAGGTGTACTGAGCCCTCAGCTGCAGCACAATGCTGTCAACGACAAAATAGCACATCATGTCCTGACAGATCCCCCAATCTACCATGACAACCAAGATTGGATATCAGCCCAGGCTCACTGAAAATGGCAGGAGGGCATTTCGGTGTAGTACCAGACATGCTTAACAATGCGTTATAATACTGATAATGCAGCAACTCAGAACATCTGCGTGGCGAGTATTGGAGGCATCATGAGATAGACAGGGAAACATGATCACACAAGCAACGGATCAGATCTAGTTTGTGTACTTCTGCCAGGTTGAGTCGTGAATGGTGGTGAACATAAGACCATAAGACATAGAAGCAGAAATTAGGACATTCGGCCCATGGAGTCTGCTCCACCATTTAATCATGGCTGATAAGTTTCTCAACTCCATTCTCCAGCCTTTTCACCGTAACATTTGCTCCCCTTAGCAATGAAGATCCTAGCTATCTCGGTATGAAATATAGTCAATGACCTGACCTCCACAGCCTTATGTAGCAATGAATTCCACAGATTCAGCACTCTCTGGCTAAAGCACTTTCTCCTCATCTCTGTCCTAACTGGTCTTTCCTTTATTCTGTGGCTGTGCTCTCGGGTCCTAATCTCTCCTACTAATGGAAACATCTTCCCCACGTTCACTCTCTCCAGGCCTTTCAGTATTCTGCAAGTTTCAAACAGATCCCCCGTCATCCTTCGAAACTCTATCGAGTATACACCCAGAGTTCTCAAAAGTTCCTCATATTTTGAGTCTTTCATTCCTGTAATCATTCTTGTGAACCTCCTCTGGACGATCTCCAGGGCCAGCACATCATTCCTGAGATACGGGGCCCAAAATTGCTAACAATATTGTAAATGTCGTCTGACCAGAGCCTTATATACCCTCAGCTGCACATCCATGCTTTTAAATTCTAGTCCTCTGGAAATAAATGCCAACATTGCATTTGCTTTCCTAACTAGCGACTCAACCTGCAAGTTAACCTTAAGTGAATCCTGGAGTGGGACTCCTAAGTTCCTTTGCTCTCCATATTTCTGAATTCCTACTCATGTAGAAAATAGTCTATGCCTCTATTATTCCTACGAAAGTGCATGACCTCACACTTCCCCAGGTTGTACTCCATGAGCCATATCTTTGCCCATTGTCCTAACCTGTCCAAATACTTCTGCAGCTTCCCCGCCTCCTCAATACTACCTGTCCTTCCACCTATCTTTGTAACATCTGCAAAATTAGTCAGGATACCCTCAGTTCCCTTATTGAGATCATTTTTGTATAAAGTGAAAAAATCTGGTCCCAACAATGACTGCTGCAGAACTCCACTAGTCTCTGAACGCCATCCTGAAAATAACTCCCTTATCCCCACTCTCTGCCTCCATCCAGACAGCCAATCTTCTATCCATGCTAGTATCTTGCCACTAACACCATGGGCTATTATCTTACTGAGCAGCCTCCTGTGCTGTACCTTGTCAAAGGCTTTCTGTAAGACCAAGTAGATAACATCCATTGGCTCCCCTTTGCCTAACCCACTTGTTAACTCCTCAAAGCATTCTGACAGATTTTTCAGGCATAACCTCCCCTTGATGAAACCATGCTGATTTTGCCTGAATTTACAATGCACTTCCACGTATTTTGAAATCTCATCCTTAATAATGGACTCTAAAATCTTAACAACAGCCAATGTCAGGCTAATTGGCGTGTAACTTTCCATCCTTTGCCTCAAACCTTTCTTAAACAGGGGGTTTACTTTAGCGATTTTCCAATCCTCTGGGACCCTCCCTGACTCCAGTTATTCCTGAAAGATCACCAGAGCGCCTCGACTACATCTTCAGCTATATCCTTTAGAACTGTGGGGTGTAATCCATCTGTTCCAGGTGATTCATCCAATTTTGGACCTTTCAGTTTTCTTAGCATCTTCAGCTCTGCCCCCCGACTCTATTGAACTTTGGGGATGTCACTTGTGTCTTTCACTGCGAAGGCTGATGCAAAGTACCTATTCAGTTCATCTGCCATTTCTTTGCTCCCCTCTACTGCTTCTCCAGCGTCATTTTCCAGCCGCCCAATGTCCACTTTTGTCTCTTTTTTACCCTTTATATTTCAAAAATATTCTCGTGTTAACTTCTTTATATTACTGGCTGCTTTGACCTCATATTTAATCTTCTACCCCTTTAGTTTTTTTTTCGTTGTCCTCTGTTGGTCTTTGTAGGCTTCTCAAAACCATGGTTTCCCAATGCTCTTCACCATATTGTCTGTTTTCTCTTAAGCTTTAATTCTGTCCCTGACTTCCCTTGTCAGCCAAGGTTGCCTCGTCTTCCATTAAGTATGCTTCTTCTCCGTTGTAATATTTTTTTGCTGTGTGTCCTCAATTACTGCCAGAAACCACTGTCATTGCTGTTCCACAGTCTTTCATTCCATGCTCAGCTCCCAGCAAATTCTGGCCAGCTCCTGCCTCATGCCTCTTTAGTTGCGTTTATTCAACTGTAATACCGTTACATCTGATTCCAGCTTTTTGCTCCAAAATTGGCGGGTAAATTCTATCATATTGTTGTCACTTCCTCCTAATGGTTCCTTCACCTTATGCTCCCTTATCAAATCTGCCTCGTCATACATCATTAAATATGGAATTGACTGTTCCCTAGAGGGCTTCGCCACAAGCTGCTCCAAAAAGCCATCACGTAAACATTCCACAAATTCCACCACGAACCTGATTTTCCCAGTCTGCTTACATATTGAAATCCCCAATATTCACTGGAAACTTGACTTTCTTGCACACCTTTTCTATCTCGTGGTGTATCTTGTGCCCCACATCCTGAGCACTCTTCGGAGGCCTGTACATAACTCCCATTATGTTATTTTCTTACAACTTTGCGGTTCCTCAGCTCTCCCCAGACAGATTCTACATCATCTGGCCCTACATCATTTCTTGCTATCGATTTAATGTTGTGTATTACTAATAAAGCAACCACACCCCATCTGCAAACCTGCCTTTCTTTTTGATAGGAATATATCCTTGGATATTTAGCTCCCAAACCTGATTGCCTTGCACCCATAATGCCCATCAGATCATACCTGCTAATTTCAATCTGCGACACAAGCTCATTTAGATTATTTTGCATGCTGCATGCATTCAGGCACAACACCTTCAGTCCTTTATTCCCCGTCCCCTTTCTCATCACTGTCCCTTTTTCTGACGTGCTTGAAGTTAATTTCCTAGCCCTTTCCAAACATTCTGACCTATTTTGTGTTCTGGAGACTTTAATAGCCTCTGCTAGGCTGTCCTTTATTTTCAGTTTTTTTCATAATTCTCCATGAAGTTGAATCCACCCCCACCACCCACACCTTTCCCCCCACCCACTTTATAGTTTAAACTCCTATTGGCCACCTTATTTACCTTTTTCGATAGAACATTGGTCACAGATCAGTTCAGGTGGAGACCGTCCCAACAGTGCAGGTTTAATCTGTTCCAACACCGATGCCCGTGTTCTACAAAATGGAACCCTCTTTCCCATACCACTCCTTTATCCACGTGTTTACTTCCCTTATTCTCACGTCCCTTGAACAAGTAAAAGGAGGAAGAGTCTGCATAATTATTCTGAATAGCAGTGATGGAGGAGCCAAGCACATCCGTGCAAATGTCAAAGCTGAAGCATTTGCAAGCAAATAATCAAGAGGGTTGAGTTGATGACCCATCTCGGCATCTTCCTGCGGTGGGTAACATCACAGCCGCCAGATATCAGCCAATTCGAATCACTCATGTATAACAAATAAATGGTTGGAGTTGTTACATAATACCTAAGGCTATGGGCCCTAACAAAATTCGGCTGAAAATATGCGCTCATGGAATAGCCGTGCCCCTAGGCAAATTTTTGAAGCACAGCAAAAAAAAAACTGATATCTATCCTGCAACATTTTAAACTGCAAAGGTACATCCTTTCTACAAAAAAAGTTAAATCAAAATTTACCAAATGATGTTACATTCGCTTGCTCCTGATTATCAGCAAAGTGATGAGATGTATTGTCCAACGTGCAATGAAGCAGCATGTAATCATCAAAAACCTGTTCATTGATATCTGTTTATGTTCATCCAAGGCCACTCAGCTCCCCGCCGCACTAAACCTCAAGCCCAAACATGGATAAAAGAGATGATATTAAAAGATGATGGAGAGTGATGAAAATTGACATCAGGGGCACTTTCGATCTTAGGTGGCATCAAAGAGCCCTGGAAGAAACTGAAGTCAATGGGAATCAAGGCGCCAATGCCTTATTATTTTTGTAGACCAATCATGAAAAATGCAAGGTGATTTTTAATCCTGGAGATCAACAATCTCGGACCCGTGACATCGTCGATGTAGTTCTTCAGGATAATATCAGAAGACCTAACGCCCTCAATTGTTTCAACAATGACTTTCCCTCTACCAAAAATTTAAGTGGGGGAGAAGTTTATTGGGTGAAGGGGCAGGGAGGGTGCAGTTGTGATGAGTGATGATTGCATGTATGCTAAGCACCATTCCCGACTTGTCAGATGCAGATGCAGTCCATGCCCATAGGGAGATAGTTGTGAATATTCCTTTTTTGGCTAAGTCGCAAGAAACATTCGTGCCTCACAAATTCAAGACAAGTAACTTCTTCAGCATTTCAGAAGCTATCCAATTTCTCTTGAAATGGAGTGGCAATATCATCGCTGAATCCCCCTCTGTCAACTTCCAAGGTTGGTTGAGGTATCAGCAGTAAAGGAGCTGTTACATGTGCGGCGATTAATTCACCTCCAGATAACCCAAAGGCCATCCACGATCTTTAAGCCTGACGTCAAAATTGTGATGGAGCACTCTGCAGTTCCCCGAAGTAGTGCAGTTCCATCAACTTTCAAGGAGCTCGCCAACATCAAGGACAATGCAGCCGGTTTGATTAGTACCCTGCACACCACATCGACCTTCAGGGCCTCCACTGCCAACACATATTAGCAGCAATGTGTCCAAATGTAAAATGCCCTGCTGCAAATCAGCCGGGCTCCTTCGGCAGAACTTTTGAAAAGCCAGACCTCACCAAGACAGAAGGACAAGGGAGCAGATCCAAAGAAGCAATGTTAAATTTCCTTTTGTATTTGCTTTCTCCTCCAATTCAGACGCATTTCAGGCTTAGAGCTATGTCTTTGTTCCGACACTATCGCTGGGAAAATGTCTGGATCTCCCTTCTTGTGCGTTTTCCTATGAAACACTGTCTGCAGCAGACGAAGCAGGCTGCTAAGCGCCAATTTCTCAAAGGGGTTTAGAGATGGACAATAATATGTGTCTGGCGGCAATGCTCACATCCAATAATGACATAAGTAATAAGAGAAATGAAAAAAATATATCCTGCATTTTTTTTCTTAATGTGTAGTACGTTTCTTTTCTCTCCTGCGCACTGCCTCCCTGCTGAGTGATTCGTTTGTCTTGCCCCTAAACCCTTTAGCATCTTTGTTTCCTAATTCAGTTCAATCTTGCGTCCTAACCAAGTTGTTTTACTTCTGAACAAACAAGTAAAGAGCTTCGGGGCAAAACTATCCTTAAATTTTTGGGATGTGTGCATCTTATTCAACATTGTTCCATTTCGTCTGAACTGGCAGTGTCCTATCCCTTGTACTCTTATACCAAAAGGGGCCCTTGCATTTTTTTCTGTTAAACTTTCAGAATTTCTTAGACCTTTAGCTTTTGTCTGCATAATGTCATGCCTTATGTGCTTGACAATATTTCCCAAAATCTTCCTACGGTGCCATCACTTCGTACTATACCCTGTTTCCCAACTTGCATTCCTATCCATCCTACACAATGTACGTTAGTACAAGCGAAAACTATCTTCTGAATTGCATTTATCCACCTTAATTTAAGAGTATAAACGCAAGTAAATTGTCAATGAGCTCATTTTGCTTAATCCAATGTTTAAATTACGACGTGTTAATCTGCTGCTTAAATCCAAAAGACAACCACAACAGCGATTCTACACATCTACCAAAATACCATTAAAGCACTGGAAAAAATTCCGGTGAGTATGCTGGTTGCATCAATAGATTACCTGTACATTACAATCAGACCAAAACTTACATGGAAGTTTAGGTCTGGGATGCGTTCTCGTGGTGGTCAAAGGAAGCACTGTCAGGACAGCCTGAAGGTTTTACCTTGCAACTCTGAAGTCAAATTCTAGGCCTGGCGGACGCTAGAACATGAATGCTTAACGTGGTAAAAAAATAAAAATAAAAATGTCGCGCTCCCCTTCCAAAGCAAACAAGGAAATAGGCAGATGGAAAGCAGAAGTTAAGGAAATTCACAGCCAGCAATATGTTCAAAACTCAGTCGCTTGCAGAATCCTGTCTTATTTGCCCAAGTGATTTAAAAAATCAAATGGGTCTTTATAACGTGGACTCATATTAAGAATCCTATCAATTAACCCATATCATGAAGATTGTAATTTACACCTCGAAACATGAGGAGTCAGTACCGTCATTCTGCAAAACAAGTGTTGGGGCCCTGTCTCTGAGACTGGGACAGTGACATGGGACAAAAATAAACGCCAGCATTTTATGTGATCCCCTTTAACGGACAGTGACAGGTGACGCATCAGCAGAACAGTCGAGTGCATCTGCTATGCATAGTGCATTTCCTTTTTGGCCACACAGGTCAACTTAAATTTTGCCTAATCTGTGCCAGCCATGTTAAACTTGAAAGTTGGCAGAACTTTTAAATTTAAGCAATTTGGTGCCCAGAGCTGAGCGGAGTTAGGAAGTGGGTTGAATAAGCTTTTGTCTTGCTTCAGGAAACATCCACCCCCAATGGTCATCCTTCTTCTATTCAAGTACACTTTTTCATTATCGTTTGTATTACTTTGATTGTTATCGTCACCATCACTGTCATTATTTTATGTGTTGAAATTCATGAAAAAATAAAATTGATATTGCAACATTGACTAAGTAAGCTTGATGGAATCAGATCACTCTTTCTTCTTGATGATTATTCATGCCTCCGTTATTTGTCCCACTGTGGATAACATCAGTCTTTCTGTGTCTAAAATCCACATTTTCCCCCAAACTTTTAATTGATCAAGTTGCCCTGTTATGTCCCCGCGTAAGTGGCTTAATGTGCAATCAATCTTTAAGCAAGGTTAATTGTTTTTGAATACTTTACTCTCTATTGCCTTCCTGTGTTATTAACAAAAGGTTTATAGCGTAGCACAGCAGCCTACAAAAGCCAAGAATCACTTATTTCCTCGAAACATTCTGAGAAAAAAGAGATTGCACCTTCGATTGAAATTTCACATCCATCCTAAATGTAGTTGCCAGAACAACAGCGTAGTTGTGCCCTAAGCAGAACATTATCGACTTCCAACATTTTTTTTTTCCTTTGCACTAAATACCTGTTTATGATTTAATGATTTCATATGCTTTGCTAACTATTGGCTTACTATGCTTTTCAACATTCAAAGATCCATGCTCATGGTATCCATTGTCCCTCTGTCTTTCCTTTAAAGAACACTTGCCCAAACAATGTCACTGTGGGAGCACCGTTCTCTAACATCCTCCAAACTGAAAGACAACTTACCAAATTTTCTGGCATTACCTCCTCTGTCTTAAATCAATTTGTTACAGTTCCCGCTACTCATTAAGACTTAATTGAGGTAATCATATGTTTATGTAGTGATTTGTCTAATGATTTATTGAAATCCACAGAGAGCACCAAATGTATTCTCAGCTTGAAAATTGCCAGTTCCATCGTCGGAAATGCCAGTTTGAAAAGCCGAAAAGGAGGATGAATAATATGGTCGCTCACTGGCAGCGGGTTCTGTGCCCGGAAGTCAGTGGCATTTTGAATTCCGGGTCAGCAGTCAGTGCGCCCTCTGCAATATGGTAATTGCAAGAAATTAGCGGTAAGCGCGGAGTCAGTACCGTCATTCTGCAAAACAAGTGTTGGCGCCCTGTCTCTGAGACTGGGACAGTGACATGGGACAAAAGTAAACGCCAGCATTTTATGTGATCCCCTTTAGCGGACAGTGGCAGGTGACACATCAGCAGAACAGTCGAGTGCATCTGCTATGCATAGTGCATTTCCTGTTTGGCCACATAAGTCAACCTACATTTTTCCTAATCTGTGCCAGCCATGCTAAACTTGAAAGTTGGCAGAACTTTTAAATTTAAGCAAGTTTCCAATTTTTGGCACTGGGGAGTTGGACAGTTATTTCATGTAACCATGCAGAGTCCTGCACCAACAATGTGAGATACGAGGCGTTCAAAAAGGGGCTAATGTGCCCACAGATTCTGCAAGGCCGCGCTTAGTGCCCTGTTGCATGTGGCACCTGAGAGACGTCAACAGATTATGCTGACCACTAGGAAGATAAGGGAGCACAGGCATACCCGTGCTGCGTGTGAGGAGACGGCCAGCGAGATAAAAGGGGTTCTTGTGGCAAAGAGGAAATTGGCCCAGTTCCAAACAAGGGCCTCATGAGGTCTGTTGCAGGTAGCTAGATCGCTTCCTGTATACCCCTGAGTAAGTTTGCCAGCGCCTCCTCACAGAGTTTCATTATTGATCAAGACCTTTGGGAACTGGTGCTTTACTGTCCCCATCCTAAGTAAACACAGCACCCTGTGCCCGACACCCCCGATCCTTATTTCCTCTCACTCTTACCCTCTACTATTCCTAATCCTTCTTTCCTCCTCATTAAAGGTTGTGCCTCAAGTGACACAAAAATCTCTATTTTTCTCAGATGTTTTACACCCCACAGACCAGCGTACTGGACAATAAACTTAGCAACGGAGCCCAACGAATTAGAGCGGAGCTCTCATCAAGAAAGATAGCCAAAAGGTCCCTCTGTCCACTCAAATGAGCAGTGATTGCAGCCACAATATTGTGACCTGCAAAGTGAGATCCTGCTCTGAATTGCAATTTTTAAAGCCATCCAAAGAAGAATGCCCTCAGAAAAGGGGCTTCCCACTTGCCATAAGTATCGGTGGATGGCATATTATTGCATTTTGGTCCTATTGTTCCAGTAAAATATGCAGTTAATTGTTTGAATTACCTTTTAGGTTGGCGTTTAAATAATTCGTCCGAGTTCTGGACTGTATGATGTGCCCGCCAACCGTATTATCAAAAAGTGGCCGACTGACGTTTCAACGGCACCAGAAGTCTACACAACCCATGGACCGAATCGTAACAAGGAAACGTTGTCGACCTCTGAGCTTAAGCTTGAGTCCATGATGAGAGTTCTGGAAGTCTCACATGCTTCTCCTTAAATAACTGAAAACTTTCAGATTTTTTATCATTGTTTCTCCTCTTATATTTGTTTAGGAAACGTCACCCTTCCTTATGTCAATCTGACCAGTCGGGGGTTACGTGGAATCCATCTGCTCTACTTTTAGTTAATACCTTGCTAAGAATACGCTTACTGCCTCTTTCTACACACTTTGAATTTACATGCCAGTAGACAATCTGCAGATCGTTTTTAAGTTTACTGTTATTCTTTTCTACCATTTCTTCCTGCCATTCCTGTTTTCCTTCTCTTCTCAATCTGTTTATTTTATTTTTTTTATTTTATTTTATATCATTTCATTTTAATTTGACTTGTCTTCTTTTGAATAATTCACCTGAATTCCTTTCTCCGGTCCCTTCAGGCAGTTTCTCGTAATCCTGCCTCCGTTGATACTTCCGTTTTGCCCATATGTACACGACACAGCCACTGGCACCTCCCGAAATTACTGCAGAACAGATGGCTACCAGCCATGCTATCCATCCCTCGACCATTTTTGCAGCATCTTCAACCACTGTAAGGTAAACAAAAAAAGTCTCTGAGCTGCTAATGCTCAATAATTTAATTGAGAGTTAGTATATTCTAGACCGAGCTGAATTATTTCAAAATTCAGGGGCGATATCTTAAGTTTCCAGTTTAATTTTTGGATAGCATTTCAACTTGCACTTTGATATCCTCTGTAGCATTAACTGATTTCCGTTTACCATCACTAATAACCATACGCGTTTATTCAACTCTCTTACATTACACATTGATGAGTTGCGGACAATATGTTATCGAAAAGAAAAGTGGAACAGTACTGATTTTAATTAGCATTGAGCAGCTTTTAATGCTTAAAGAAGTGAGCATGCTACACAAAACTGATTTGCCGTTACCAACTCAAGCTATTATTTATTTGCTTACTGCCGTTGAGCCGCATCCAGGTGTTTTGTCATCCTGGCATTCCATTACATACATTTTAACAGGAATTAATAAAGTCACAAGAAGAGAGGTACATTGTTCGTTTTAATTTTTGTTCTGTGATATTTGTGAACAAGGAACTGTTTCAAGTGGGTCCACCAAGCTGTCAACAATTGGTCACATGAAATTCTCATATATATCATTGCATTCAAATTAAATGCATGGCTAATCTGGATGGACTAAGATGGAAGTTTACATGTTATGCATCTTTTGACAATCAGAGTGTGCAAGAAAGATTCCGATCACAGGATATTATCATTGGACTCTTCATGCGAGATTGAAACAGCCAAATGCATTTATTCCAAAGTGTATGGTTGTAACTCAGTTAGCGAGAACAGACAAGACCATGAAAATCACAGTAACTGAGAGGATACGAAGAAGGGAAAATTAATCTCCATACCTTGGAGTATATGTCCACAGAACAATTAACTAACCAGCACAGCTAGATAAGATGGACAAAATGATAAAGAGAAACAACGCTTTATTGGTCAAGGGTTAGAAACTATGATCTAGATGTGTGTCATAACGGTGTACATTAATATTTATTTTCAAGAAGCGTGTTACATCAAAGGTCTGCTATTACATTACAGTTCACAAAAGATATTTAGGTGTATGTTGACAAAAGTCGAGAATTTTAGCTATGATGGAAAGGTTAGATCAGAGGAATTGGTTCTTCCCAACATGAGGGAGCATTTAATTGAGACATATGACGTTGTAACTGTCTTAGATGCAGTGGGGAGGAAATTAACTATTGCCCTTAGCATTGAGGTGAACAGCCCCGGCTACGGGGTGGAGGGTAGGAAGGCGTTGGGGATATACTGGACACAAAAATGTGGTTATTCAAAGTGTTAATAAAAGGTTCAGGAAATTTGTTTTTTTCATCCAAACATCACTTGGTTTCTGGAACTTGTGGATTGAATGGATGTTGCCTTTGGTGTGTTATTTTGTGATGGTTCGCTGAAACTAAACCAATGTTGCTGGTATAATGTGGATCTTTGTTAATAAGCCTACTCCATCATTAGCCAATCTCAAGACATTTATGCACAATTAACGACTCTTTGCAATGAACACCATCTCTATACAAATGGATACTGAAAGTAGAAATTCTGTCGATATTTGCTTGTACTTCATTTTATGCACAAGTGCCGTGGAATCAACTCAGCACTTCCGTATTCGTTGCTTTTGAACGACATGAGCTGCTAGAAAGAGCATTAAAAATTGGAACTTGTTAAGAATAGAGCATTATTTTAAGTCATGCAAATTATCATAACACTTATGCATATTTTATTAAGTTAACAGACATCAGAGTAAAAGTTAACTATACTTGTAAATATAATGTGTTCAAAAGTTATAATATTTGAAGATTAGTTAAACTCATGGAAGCTAAATAAGCTTGCAATTATGTCACTAAAAACAAAATGTGTTTGAGGGAATTCGATCATTGAATTAATATGAACATGTTACATGATTGGGACAGGGATGATGAAAGGCATGAGATGTAAATCTGCAAAATAAATTTACTATTCAATATTGACTTTTGATGGGGTGGGCTAGCGGGCCGAGTGGGGAGTGGAGGACAATTATAACATCAAAACAATAGCAACCTGTTTTAAGGATGGTAAACTTAGGAAAATATTTGCAAACAATTACGGAGTAATATATTTTTTTTAAAAAAGCAGATGCAACAAAGGCTTCAGTTAAGTGAGAAATATATTAAGTCCCGTCAACAGTGTGTTTAAGCTGTGGTTTAAAGAATTAGATGCGTTCTCCTGAAGACAGCCAGTGCATATTTCTTTCACGAAGTGAAATGCAACCAGTTTGATGCTATTTGTAACTCCTGTAACAGGACTGTACTTGCCCGTTCTGTTTTCTTGTGTGGCCTTAAAGCAATCATTTTCTCCACTGATTTTCATAAAAACTACAATTAGTAATCCCAGTAGAAAATTTAGTAGCAACCAGACATATCTGTGTCGAAATGGCATGGATGCAGCAACAGCAATCACTGCAAGAGATAAAACAAGTTTTCAGATGCTGTCATTAGAATGCAGATGGTACATTGACCGAACTATGTTTAAAAGTTTTGAATTCCTATGCTCAATTTCTGATTTTTGGTATATATTTTAATATTTGGCAGAATTTACATTGATTTACATTCTGAGCTTCTCCAAAGTGTCCTTTAATACATGAGTCAAATAATTCCATCTTCATATTTATCAGGAAGGTAACGCACTGTGCCTGGACCCGCTGTACATTGCAAATAATTCAAGCAGCCGATGACGGACGATAAAAGGTATAATTCGCTGAACACCTGGCACTTTCAAAAAGGTGGGAGGGAAGCAAATGGAAGCGATTTTTTTTTTTTCTGACCTGAAGTCAGCAATATGTGTCACAAACATTTGAGGTTTACAAAGCGCCTAGCACTGCCTAATATCGGGATGATATGATCGCAGGAAAAGTACGTTATGATTGGTGTAAATAGTCGGCAATTTAGAAATTCTATTTGAATCAAGAAACAGGATAATGCTTCATGCCCACGGCATTAAAGCAGAAATTTTACATGAACAATCAACTTGAAATGAAAAGCCATAGTGATTTAGGGTTAGGTAGAAATTGGTGTTTTTTTTTTTAAAGCAATTATGATCATTCCATTCATCCGTAGATTACTTTTTTTAAATGGGAGATTGATCAGACCGTCAGGCAAATTTCACCACCAAGTGACAAGATGACCATACTGATCTCTGATATCGAATCAATCCATGAACCTCCCGCTATACAGTTGGTGGGAATTTTGGTTGCCTTGAAAGAATTCATCATGCCTTTGATTTCAGAGAGAGCCACGTTCAATATCAATTCAGGGCATAAACGTCTGGCAGTTGAGCGTTGAGCTTTCAGCCACTCCAGCCAGGACAGTAAGGGAAATACAATGATTAATTTGAACATTTGGGGAAATAAGATTTAGAGACCTCGATTAAATCTGCATCATTCTGCTTTGGCCTAGAGGACTGAACCAGGCCTTGCAACGTTCGGTTAGTTTTATAAAAGTTAAAAACAAAATCGGAAAGCAAAATATAATTCTAAAAAAATTTTGGAAAAGTATTATGTTCAGTTGAGTTATGGTGTCGATCTGTAGATTGTGCATCTCATCTCTGTAATGAGAATTATTCTGAGGCCACTGTCATGTGGATTAAATCAGTCCACATGCTGCTCTTTAGGGAAAATTTGGAATTAACACGTAAATAATAACAATCACCATGTATAGATCATTCGTAATCTCTTCTTCGCACAAATACATTGCCCCAATTCCATAGTATACTAATTGTTTTGAATTAAGTGAAGCTGCGGAACTGCAAAATGCTTTGCCACACACTGGCTCGCTATATAAATTAACTTTTTATTTTTACTTATTTGTGAAATTAGGGTAAAGCCTCGTGAATATTGGCCAAAATATATTAACGCTTCAAAAATAATTCTGCAATATCTATATGTATGGAAATTGAGACATTTGATGTATTTTTTTTTTGCATGTGTGTGCATTAGCAATAAGCTTTAGCTTTAAAGTTTAACTTTGATTTGTATTTCCATCTTTTTGTGTTAAGGAAATGTCATGATGCGTTTTTTTCCATTCAATTTAAACATCCCTGCATTTCCAATTAAGAGTTTAAAGATTGTGAGAGATGTTAGAGCAAAGAAGAGTTAGTACAGTAAACCGGTGATCTTGTCTCGCAACAAGGGTATTGAGAAGCAGGCCGCACCCACACGTTCACAGGAAAGCTAGGCAGAAAGCCATGTGAGTTCAATTGGTTTGAAGGCAGCAGCCAGGACAGACCCGATAATGGGAGTGGGTCTACAGGGCGAACATATTTTTCCCAAAACATCCAAAAGGTCCAGTGGCCAATGGAGTCAAATAAACACAATAGAAAGCCCCAACAATAACTTCCAGTCAAAGCAATTACAGGTACTTTGAAATGGCCAAGATAAGTGCAGTTGAGAGTGAAGAGGAACAAAATCCTTAACGCTTAAAGAGGTGAAAGCTGCAGGAAGCATCATAAAAATATAGGTATATAAGGGAATGCGAGAAGCCAGAAGTTCCAAACAGATTACTGAAATTCTGTGACTCTTAGGTATGGGCCTGTGAAGCAGTTTTGTATTTCTGACAACTCAGTCACTGGGATAGAATGTGGGGAAGGAGGCTTGAATGCATGTGCATGTAGTGACCTGAGGAGAAGAACATCGGAGGCAGAGTAGAAAACAATCGAGGTGGACACTTGTGGAAGGCTTGGGAGAGAAGGGAGATTCCAAAACGTGATCTTGGCCTGTGGAGATTGCCAACCCAGATGTGAAATGCCGATTTCAGTGAGGGCGGTTGGTGGGCAGGGTGATGAGCGCCTGTGAGAATTTGACGTCAGATCTGTATCATTTGATTGGAATGGCATCGATAACTTGGATTTAATGTCTGGTTTGCCAGGCCACAGGCAGCCTATTGGACAATAAGCACTATGTACTTAGTGTGAACATTACAGTATACGTTTGCTTTTATAACTTCTGTTAGGCTTACCAATCTGTAAATATTCGTTAATTTATGGTAATGGCTGAAAAAAGCATTGTAATATTGTTCTATCTTTTTCTTCTAAGATATGTTTTAGTCTGTTATTAAGTTTATTAGTCTACCCAGGTGACTCTGTTCATTAACCATTCTTCACGTATCTGAAGAAACAGATGAAGTTAAGATCTGTCAACTCTTGTTCCAGTCTGGGATCAGGCTTGTGTGGTCGTAACATCAGCTTGTGTTATGACAACAATAATCTGAGCAAACACAAATACAGTTTTTGAACGATTGAATATAGAGTACAATACTGGCAAAAAATGTAGAATGGAAATCGGAAACATGTTTTTTAAAAGTTCAAGAGAGCGAACTACATTTTGTTTTACCTTATAACTATGGAAAAGTAAGTAGGCAGGAACATCATTATTGTAGCCATAGAGCAGAAATTGAGTTAGGAAAGCACACTGCAGTTAATGTCATGAAAGAATGGTCAGGTTAAAAGAGACATCAAAAAGCACGGTAAAAATGCAAGGAATCGGTAAACAGATTTGTGAAGAAAATACAACAAAATAGTAAATGTTATTCAGGACCAAGGAAAGAAAAGTCAGGACGAAAAGTGGTCACTAAAAACGGGGAAGATATTATCACAGAACCACAGAATCACAGAATCACAAAGTGCAGAAGAGACCCATTGGCCCATCGACACTGCTCCGACAAGTGAGAAACACCAGACCTCCCTACCTAATCCCATTTGCCAGCACTTGGCTCATAGGTGGCTGAAGAAACTGACAAGGGGAGAATATAGTATCAATGTAAACTAGCATTAAACAAACATAAAAGTGCATTGCAAAAGCATCTGCATGTATGTGAAATGAGTATGTTTGGCTGAGACAAATGTGGGTCAGGCTATTTAATATGGAAAAGAGAAAAAAAAGTAGGGAAAATAAACTATATTTTTTGCTTTTCGTCTGACTACATTGAAAAACACAATATATTCGCAGGAATTAGAGCTCGACGGGAATTGAAGGAAATCTCATTGCAAAATGCTGCTGATGCTGTACATCTGAAATGGAAAAACGGAATCCCTGACAGGAAAAAGCTGAGGCCGTCTGGCAGCGTCTGTAGAGAGAGAAACAATGATATCCATTCGAATCTGTATGAAGCTTCTTCAGGGCTTGCTGCCAGAGTTGCTGAGTTTTTCCAAACATTTTCTGATTTTATTTCAGCATTTACGCTAGGGTTGTATTTGGGAAATTAATGGGACTGAAAGTTGACCCAGCTGGGCTGGGTCACGATGCTTTACATCCCAGAATTTTGAAAGACGAAGCTATTGACTTAATGGATGCAGGTGGTCCTTCCTGCTAAAATCATTACATTTTGGTGCAGTTTCTGCAGTTTGGAAGGTAGCAAACGTTACCACATTATTCAAAACGGCAGGGAGAAGATGGGGAACTGCAGACCTGATTGCCTTACTTCAGCAAAGGTGAAAATGTTGGAATCTATTCCATGGAATGTGATAGGCGCTTACATAATACTTATTTGTTTTGGTATACTCAATATGGATTTACAAAAGGAAGTCATGCTTGTCTAACCTGATTTAATTCTTTTTTGAGGGTTTTACTAACATTATTGATGAAGGGGTATCACAAAATGTCGGTGTGCAAGTACAGCAAGTAATTAGGGACGCTAATATAATGTTATCATGTATTGCAAGCGGCACTGAATGATTAGAAGGGCGGAAATGCTTCAGTGGTACAGGGTAAGAGTGAGAAGAAACTTCTAGTACTGTGTAGAGTTTGGTCACCTTTTTGCATGAAGGATGTAAATGCGTGGTAATCAGTTCAGTGAAGGTTTACCAGAGTAATACCTGGAAGGGTGGGTTGTCTTTTAATGAAAGGTTGGACAGGCTAGGCTTGCAGCCACTGGACTTTAAACGAGTAAAAGGTGACTGAATTGAAGCAGCTAAGATCCTCAGTGGTCTGGACAGAATAGCTTTGTAAAGGATCTTTCCTCCTCTGGAAGAATGAAGTAATGGGGATCACTGTTTAACAATAAGTGTTCACCAGCTTTAAACAGAAAATACTTTGTTTCACTCAGAGAGTCTTGAGAATTTTAACCCGTCCTGAAAGGATGTTGGAAACCGAACGTTTGCAAACTTTAAGGCAGAGTTGAATATTTTATCGTTAAGCAACGGGAAGATAAGTAACAGGTGGGATGCAGATTTCAGGTTACTATCTGATCAACAATGATCTGATTAAATGGCAGAGCAGGTTCTCGAGACTAAATGGCCTATCCTGTCCCTCGTTTGGTTGTTCTTATGTGATTGGGTGAATGTTTATACTTGGAATTCCAGAAAGCATTTGATAATGATACCCACAGGAATTTAAGTAGCAAAATCAAAACACATAGGGTAGGAGATTATATACTGACATGGATTAAGGATTGGTAAACAGATAGAAAACAGAAAGTAGGAATTATCACGCCATTACCATTTTGGCGTGCTGCAATTTTAGGATGCAGAAAGATCAGTTCTTGGTCACAGGAATTCAGAACAAATGTACAAACGTCAATGATTTGGATATAAGGACCATATGAGTCCAACTTCGCAGGTGACTCAAACCTAGTTGGGAATGCCTGCTGCGAGGAAGATGGAAATCGGCTTTAGAGGCTTTGGACAAATAATTGAGCGAAATTAAAATGACAGATGGAATATTAGGTGGGAAAATATGAGGTTTTCAGTTTGGAAAGAGGCACTAATGCTGAGTATTTCTTACAATTTCGTAACCTCATATTTCAGAGCATTTACCAGATAAAAACATTGAGAGTTTTTTTCGTTATTATGTTCAAAACAATTCTTTCACAAAACCTTTAATAGCTCAAATTATATTCTTTCAGATTTTTTATTTGATTCAATTCAGAGCAAGGTCATTTAATAGTTCTCGATCAATGATGTAAGCTTCATAATTCTGGACTGTCATTTTTCTTTCTGACACATGTATCTTCCACGAATCTAACTAAACGCATCATTCCACTATTTTGGTTGTTTAGACTTTATCTAATTTAAACCGTCCACTTGACCACAATCCTGTGGTATATTCCGCATTATCAGCCAATGCGGCAGGATCAGCGGATTCATTGTTAGGTTACTTTGGGAACTGCATTTTTTTAATGGTTAAAGTTGTTCGGTTTTTGGCAGGATTCTACTCCTGACCCTTCGATAAATGGGGTTGATACGTTCTCAACTTTAGCTCAGTCAAATATTTGTTCACCCGGACTACAACATAGATGAGAATATCGTATGCTCAATAGCAACTTCTGACTCGTGGCACACCGTCCCAGGTTGTGGGAAAGCTATAATCCTCGATATGCCTTTCCTTCATGTAAGAATCATATGATTAGTAAAAGATTGGAATGGAAAAAAATCTACACAAAGAATAATAGTTAACCTATTCCCTTTAAACAATGGAATACACGACATCTTCCATATATGCCATTTAAAAAAATATATTTTTTATTTACGAAGAAATGTCTCAATATTTTTCAAATCACAAATTATGAGCTAAATATCTGTCCCTAATGTCAACAATCGATCTTTATAGGCTTCCTTGCGTATAACAATAACAAGTGGCATCAATTCCCCATAAGATACGAAACCCCAATAATCTGTTACGTTTCTATTCAAACCAACGGCAAATACTTTGCAACTTGTTGGTTTCTCACAAGATTCACTCAATTGTGTAGCCATTTCTAGCGAAGCACGAGCGACGTTAGCCGCTGCCCTAGGTTTAGCTTTGAAGCTCCAACAACCTACTTTCAAACAACTTGCAATATGACAGTGAAAACATTTTGGGAATTATGAAAAAAGCTCTCTGCCAATTTTTCATCACATTGCGGGCAAAACATATTTTATCTCTTGAATTATTTTGTTCCATTCTGCCATCCTGTTTATAGTAATTAAATTTCAGTTCAATCTTATTTTTTTTTATCCTTCATTTTTTGTAGAGATTTTCCAGCAATGGTTTATAGGCATATGTGTCTCTGTGCATTAAATTTAAGCTATGAAGCAAAACAGCAGTTTTCCTCAGAATTAGGAATGTATATCTTTCCAGGGCTGTCCTGGTAACCAATGAGATGACATTTCCACTTGAACCAATTCATTGAATTGCTCATAATCTCAAATCCTTTCTTTAATTTTGTTGCCGTAAACGAAATATGAAACAGCGTCGAGCACATTCAGTGGATGTTTCCTGCTGCATTTTTTTTGGCAGATTTTTTTCAAATAGGCGTGCCCCGCAGGTATCATTTACCAAAGTTTCTAAAGTCACATAATCAGAAGTTTGCTGTTCTGGAAGATTTTAATGAATATAAACTCCTATCAAACGTCAAAACACTTTCAAGCTAAGAGCCCATCTGTCCTCTCACGACCCGAGATTTGCAGTAATATCTTTAAATAAGGCAACGTTCCAACTCGGTGCCAGGCATTTTTTTTCCTTGTCAAGTCAGGTCTTGGATGCTACTTAATTATTCGCCTTAGCTATTAGCTTTGCATTCATCCACTAACAATAGCTGTTATTTACCCAGTCCTTGCTGGCAGGCCACTTTCGCAAATAAAAGTCTCTTGAACCTTTTCTCTACTGTTTCTTCGTTTGTTATCTGCTAAATCTTGGAACCTTGGTTAATCATTTAAACTGAGTCCCTTCGCTTGAGCTCGACCTTTGCAGTACTTCTTATTTTACTTCTGCTACCCCAGCTTCCTCAATTTAATCATGTTTAAATTGTTCCATTGGTAACTGAACTATCGCCAAATCAAGTTGTGCTTCATTTCTTTTGGCGTGTCTTCGCCGAATGACAATCTTTGCTTCTTAACTTGTTATTTTATTTAGTCTGTAGCTTCTGCTCTCAACTCCAAATTTAACTGCTTGACAATGCTTTCACTGAGACTTTTGTAAGCTGCTGAAAAGCAACTACAGACAAATATTTGTGTTCCAATAAAAATGTTTTATGTATTGACAAAGCCATTCTACTTTTTGACTGGATGAACTGAAATTCACTGGGAAATCTTGCTAGATTTAACTTTAAAAATCCGGGCCACAAGCGTCAGAAGCTGGATTAAAAAACGGACAAAAATACTCAAAAACTGTCAGGTTTTGCAAAGAGTGTGCTAAATCTTATAGGGACCTTGGATTTCGCAGCAACTAATTAAAATAACATGCGACACGATTTCACATTATAAGATACAGATAAAGGGTTCCCTCATATTTCATTCTGAGACCAAAAAAGGGTGAGCCAAACAGCTAGTGCTCAGCCCTTGGCCGGTCTTGGCATCATTAAGTGCTGGCACTCAGATCTAACACATCTGATCTCCACAGCGGGGGCTGCTGGGCGGCCATCCATTAACATTTCATGCACTGATTCAAGTGATCTCCATGCTTATCTTCGGCATGTGCAGCAGGTTTGTTAATACTTCTGTGTCAAGGTACCCATTTGTCCAACATAATATCATGGCTGCTGATCTGTTCTGCTACCTCCTCCCAAGCTCATTTTGTTTGGTGCAGTGGACTTCCATTTCCTTCAATGTGGGCAAGTCTATTCCGCACGGACCACGAGACAATCATCATGAAACCAGGTGGCCGAGTGTCCTCTGCACCTGAACTACCGACTATCACTGCTTCTTTGTTCGCAAGCAGATGGAAGCCCTGAAGGGGCTGCTCTGCCGCTTTTAAACTGGCCTCCAGGCGGCCATTTGATCCGGTGCCCCACAGGTCACAACCCCCAGCAGACCTGCCGCCCATTGAAAATCACCGTTCATGGCGGGCATTTATCAGCCAGCCAGTTAGAAATAGCCCTCGGCATTTGATCGCGGGCTGCAGCCAGTTTCCTGGCAGGTCAAAAGTCTTGCGATCGAGCCTGTCTGCTAAGGGTAAAATTTAAACCTTAAATTTGCGACATTTAGTTGTGGATTTTACGACCCACTTCGGAGTACTTCAAGACAGCAGTTTGAGGTTTTGACAGGTCAAGTACAAAATAAAGTGTGGTTGTCAGCCTAATGCCTACTGGTCCACTCCCAGCTGTCCCTCATGATATAACGGGCGGCTAGGGCCCGACCTCAGGCCGCTTGAATCTCTTGTTGAAGTCCACTCAAGGGCATGATTATTTCTTTGCGGCAAATAACATGTATGGCTGGGGGATGGTGGAAGGCTGCTCGCCAACGCACAACTCTAAAAAAGTCAGCTGAAAGATGGGTAGGAAGTATTCGTCAACTGGGTGTGGGACACTTTCAGTCTGTCCGCAAGCGAGACCCATACCTTTCTGTTGTTTGCATTTCAACGCACCTGCCTGCTCTGATGCCCACATATAGATTCTTGGCCTGCTGCAATTTCCACTGAGATCCAAAGCAAAATGGAGGAACATCACCTGATCTTTGGCAATGCACTGGCTTAACTTTGGCAACAAATTCAGACCATGAACGCTCTCATCTGTCTTCACCCCTTTTCAAATGTTGTTTAACTTCATGTTTATATCTTATATTTTTACTTGCTATCATTTTATTCATTTATTCATTTTATCTACTTTCTTATTTGTTTGACCCTTTTCCAACTACCAACATGATCCCCGAACACCACCACCCCCAACCTCCCCAGCCACAACCCCCATGCAAAGGGCCACATTCATATGTTTTTACCAGTTATTTAACAAAGTGATGATCCATGTTCTTCCATATACATAATCTGCGTTGACATTTTGTGCCACTATTACCATCTTCTGTAGTCTTCACTACTGCCATTGTCACCCCTTTTGCCTTGTATGCATGACATGTATGTTAATCTCTCTGACACGGTGAAGAATCGCTGACCGTTCACCCTGCTTTATCTGTTCCACCACAAACAACACCCCCACCCCCCGACATCAACCCCCAACACAACAGTACTAATATGATTTATTTTGACTTCTCTTCAGCTAGGAATAATGGTACGGATTCGATACATTAACTTTGTTTCTATATCCTGAGATGCTGTCAGACCAGCTGAGATTTTTCAGAAATTTCTGTTTCTTATTTTGGATTACCACCATCCACAACTTTTTCTATTTTTTGGAGTTTTGAAGTTCTTTGAGGGTTCGCCTGTGCTTATCGGGGCAACTCCGTCCATAGTGTGACTGCACATCCACTCATCCCCTATTATTGGACACCGATGCCTCTGCCCCACAGGCACCACCCCCATTGTAAAAATGGAAAATGCTGAGAAAATTCTGTCGGTCATGCATAAACAGTTGAGGAAATGAAACTTTACTTTCAGGGCAATGAACTTCCTTCAGAACTGAACAAGTATAAAAACGTGATTGTTTTTAACGATTGTGATGCCACAAGCAAAGGGAAAAGAAAACGATAGGTCTCGGATTGGTGGAGCGCAATAGAGGTTACAATGGCAGTGTGAACTTCTAATCAGACACAAGCTTAAGGATTTTGTGCATTTGAATTTTCCAAACAGTCACGGCCAGAAGTGTGTTAAATGAGGCTATCCATGGAAAGGGTCAATAGTCGATAAAAGGAAATCACCAGTGATGTGAATAAATTGTGGAACAAATCGAGTGACCTACTCTTATTTCGAAGCTATTGCATATGATTTGTTCAATCATATATATGTGAGTTGCAGGAAAATGAATCTATAACTGGGGGGCGGTGGGGGGTGGGGGGGGGGTCTTGGTGGCAGGGGTAGTGTTGAACATCAGTTTAAACGAATGATATTCATGTTTTTTTATCAAGACTTTGCAAGAGCTGTTTTGCAACTCAATGAATTTCAGGGGAAATTGACAATTGGAAGGAAAGTTATGCAATATTGGGCAAAAATTATTGTTTTGCAAAATTTATTTTCTGTTCTGTGTCTAGTCTAAAATACATTTTCGAGTTTGGAAACATATTGCTCAGATTTTTTCAGAATTATCAGAAATTCAATTGAAGCCAGTCTTTTTCTTTAAACCTGAATTTCAATGTTCCTATAATTACTATCTCCTGGACTTGTCCTAATGCTAAGTGGTTTCCGGGAGTGAGCCTTCAAAAAGCAGCCAGATGGCAGTGTCTCGCGAGTTGTAGCTGTATCCTTCTTCAATTTTCAAACATTGATTTGGTCAGAAAGGGAGAATTAGGGGCGTCAGTTCGACGAGTTTGCATGTGTCTGTGACAGACAAGTAGAGTTGCAGGACCGACCTGCTGAGGCAAGATAGAGCTTCTTAGTTAGTTTCATGTTTTCGCAGATGGAAGGCACATTAGAGGGAAGAATTACAAAATTAAATGTTTCAAAGTAGGAATTGTAAACATGGACACTTCATGAAATAATACTGTTGTACTTTGAAAGATCAACACATCTGGTCACATCCCAAATATAGTATGATTCACTCTACCTAACTTAGTTTTTCAATACATTGCAAGGGCCCATACACCCTTGAATTAACTTAACATAATGATATATTATGCAAATTTCTTAGGATACAAACATATTGTCAAAACTCAATTCATCCGCCTGGATGCGGGTATGCTTTGCAATGGCTTCAGCTCTTGCAATTATTCCAAGATAATGTGAATCAACAGACAATCCAAGAGGGAGCAAGTTACATGCACGGTGTTATCACGTATACAGCTGGCAACATCATGATACACCTCCAATAACTTTGTGCTATTTGGCAAGATCATGATACACAGTTTACTCCCTCTGCTGACACCTCTGCCCCGCATGCCACTTTTCCCACTTCTCTGCGCCTGCCTCTCAAAGCACTGGGGTTTTAGAAAGTAGCCTGATTAAATATGCATTTTTAACTGTCTCGTTCTTCTACATTGTTGTCGGATTAGGCGCTAATTTCAAGTTGTTTGGCCATCTTTCAACAAAAAATATTGATTTAATTTCCATTCTCACTTTATCTTTGAAATAGCTGTACCCTGCCAAACAGCTTGAACAACAGAGTGACCACAATTATATGCAACTAATATAAATACGAGTTCCACTGAGGGAGCAGTGAGTTATTGACTGAAGAAGTTTCCTGAAAACCCTGCCTGCCAATAGTGTGTTTGTGAATCAGTGAGTTTTGTGCATGTTTGTGTGTTTGTGTGTTGGTATGTGAGAGAGAGAGAGAGAGACTGAAAGAGTGTGCATGTGCCTCTGTTTGTGCAAGCTTTTTTTCACAGAGCATCCAAATTGTCTCAGGGTTATATGGTGTTTTAAAGTAATCGATATTCCATGAAATATGCCTGGAATATTGCAAGGTTCCTGGTTCCATTGAGCATCATTGCATGTGGTTTCACTGGGACAGGATCCGATCAGGTTTGAATAGGTTTTCTAGTGGGGCCTGTATACTGCAAGGTTTATGTGGGGTTTATAATATGTTTATAGTGTAAATGAAACATCATTTTATTGTGGACATTGGCTTCGAAATTGGTCTATGGCCTAAAGGTAAACACCATTGATGCAGCTCAAAGACATGTTCACTGGAGCAGGATGTGTAATATTCAACATTTCTATCTCTTGGAAGAGGTTGGACAAAATTGTTCCAAAAAATTCCCAAAATAAATATAACTACCTGGAATCAACATTGTAATTGGCTTCTGATCAAATGACGAAGGTGTCGTGAATTAATTGTGAGTAGGGGGATGCTAGCCTGCAAAGCAAACACACTTAAAACCTCAATCACTTGTGTTTTCAGGATTACAGGAAATTGAAAAGGACAACCTGCTCTCGCCCTGAAACAAAAACATTGTAACGCTGAAAATGGGAAAATCACCAGCAGAGATATCGAAAACGCAGTTTTCAGCCCATAAGCGCAAGGCTGAAAGTTCTGGAATGCTAGCCCGGCTGATTAACAATTGGTTACCAGGAATTTGGGAAGACAACAATGCAAATCAACCCATAAACCTCTGTGCTACGGTTTGGTGCTAATGACCAGTTTTAGTTCACCCTTGAAATCCATGTGTTCTATGTCCTATGTGTGTTTGTGTGTGTGTGTGTTTGTTCATAGCAGTTAAGAAGGGGTAGAGTTTAAGCTAAAGAGTTAAAAGTTAGCTGTTCGTGTACCCTTCTTTCGTTACTGGTGGTTTAATAATTAGTTATTTACCTGTTACCTTTACAAACGTGGTGTTCTTATTCTGTTGACCTAAATTTAACAGTTAGGTAGAATTGTAGCAATGGGGAGCAATGGGGCTGGAATTTAGAGCATAGTATCCCCACTGATTAGTGACAATAGATGTAACGTGCTTTGCAGTCACCAGTATCTTGCCAAGATACAACTGGAGACAAAAATCTACTCAGTTCCTGAAAAGTAATAAAACTTTTTGTGGTCCAGAATTTCATGCCAACCCTATTGTTCGTTTTATGTTGTCACAGGAAACTGAAAGGTGTGTATGGCACTTACAGATCGTTAACAAAGCCAATATATCAATATGTATCCTGCATCTAGTGCACCTTCTCTTATCTCTTCCCATGATCTTGAATGGCTCGCCCACACTCTCACCTGACCATGTTCTTATGCACTCACACACACAACCACTCTTGCTCACAATCATATGTCATCCACTGACTCCGCTGAGTCCTTCATGTTCTTCAAAAAGGAGGTGACCTTTACAAATGATAAACTATCCGAGACAGCATGGTATAGACAGCTAATTGATCAAACAACCAAAATATCAGATTGCATTAATCATTCTTGTCATACTGAATAAGCAAATAGTGGAGGAACATTAAACAAATCACACTATGAAGAGGCTCAACGAACACGTACAATATCATAGATGGCAGATATCAGCACGTTAGTTAAAAACAAAGTTGCAGCAATCGGGCTTATTTTCTGTGTGAAGTACCAACTGCATGATATATCAAGGACACTTGTGATGTCAATCTTCAACTGCTCTTATTCGACGATGAAGTCTCAAGAACTGTCTGACAGAAATTGATATAGCAACTGTTAAGGATCCCAAAAATTAGCTGCGACACTCGGATAGCTGTCCCAATTCAGATAAATAAGGGCAATATCCGAGCCGGTGGAAAATTGTTTAGAAACGTACTGTCTAATAAAAGCAGGAAAATTTTGAACAGGTGAAATAACGTCCAAAATACTTAGCGCCTGGTATCAACAACATGAAGAAAATTACCATTAAAAATGCGTTCAAGGTGCAATCAATGTACTCAGCTTGGGCTCAGCATTAACCTCTCGGCTCCAGACCACAAGATAGACTTGATCTAAGCAAACGCCAAAGCTCCTGGGTTATATAGGTAAGGAGGGAGTTAGTGCCCCTTCTACCAAGACAGCAAGTGGCTTAGAGGGCCAGCAATTGATTGTTGTGTTATTATTGGTATTGCAATGAGAATCAGTGTTAAACGTTTTTGTTGCTGAAGTTATGGTTATTACAAAGGGAAAAAAAGTTAGTCATTGCTCGAGGAAAGTCAGCTCAGTCTCAACATATGACGGCAGACGTTCTCTGGGGCAGAGCCTGAGAACTAGCCGCCTTCAGTCTGCTTCGCTGGAAGGCTATCTTGCCTCTTATGATCAGAACTATCAAATTGCATTGAAATGTGCTCAATACATTAACAGTACCTCAATTCATCAAGTATTCCGTGCATACATTGAGAAAACAAATCTGTTCATCATTTAACATTTAGAGAAAAGTAACAAAAATGTGTCACACAAAACAAGATAAATGCCATGTTACGAAATAATTGAGAGTCAAAGTAGTCCCTTTTGACACTTAACGGCATTAATATCACAGCTTGCATGGCCACCAATTTTCTGCGCATCGCCAATAATAGTAATCTAAACTGGCCACACAACGATCCCGGCATATCACCACTTCACTCCCCTAATCATTTCCTAGCTCATAGCACAATTATGATTTGAAGAATATTATTCCCATATGGCTGCTCCTTCATTGATTTTCATGAAACTAAATATCATCCATTGCCAAGAAACCCACTTGAGTATCATGCCATTTGCAACCATTGACATTTACTTTCTCCACTACAGGTGTGCCGTGGCTGTAGCGTGTTTCTCCATGGAATGTGGGAATTTCTTAAGAGACATCAATATGTATTGGGAAATTACATCTCACATATTTAGCCCAACGTGGTATCAATATATCGAACGTTTCACGATTTATCACGAAGCAACATGGTCTGGGTGAGTTTTAACAGTCAATTAAGTATTTCAAGACAAAAAAAAACTATTGTGTTAAAATTCATCTGCAAGCGTAATCAAATAAAATATGACACTGATGCAGCAAAAAAGTGATATATTTGCCCATATGTCCTATTTAATTTAACTGGAGAAAGACGATAAGAGATAGTAATGAAATCTAGAGATTGAATTCTGGAGAGATGAATGCTTGCCCGAAATCGTGGAGAGAAGTAAATTCGGAATGCTTAAGACGCCAGAATTCTGAGAATAATGAATTCTTGGTAGATATTTAGGTCTGGAGAAGCTCACAGAAATATGGAGGGGCGAGATTCTACTGGGACTGGTAAAACGTGTGTATTCTGAAATTAAGACTTTGTTTAAAACGTAATACAACTGCATTCGGCCAGCAGAGGGGCGAGGGGCTGATTAGGAGTTCGTTGGACATTAGCAGGGGCTGCTGTTTGGGAAGACTTCAAGTTTGCGAACGTTTTAACTAGGTGGTCCTGCAAGGCTTGTGTTAGAACTGACAAGAGTAGTTTTGTTTTAAAGGCATAGAGGAGAACGTTCGATGCAGGTGATTCGAGGCAAAGGAGCAATCCACAACGCCGTTTTACATCAAAATAAGAGGTCTAAATGATGATGCAGATTAGTAAAAAGAAGCTCATCCTAAGAAAATTTATAAGTTTAAAGCTGTCAGGCCACGTATACATGGACTATCTAGATACTTCTAGAAATTAGCACGTATTTGAAAGACAGTACAATTTCTCAGGCTTTTGCCAGGTTTTCATTGATTGCACATCGTTGGAATTCTTCCAGATTTTTACCTGATGGCAGAATCTGTTAAGCTTCAGAATGAAGTGCGCTAGGTTCATATTGTGTTAGGATTCTGCCAGTTTTCTATATGTTGCAATAATCTCTCACAGCCAATTGTATTGCATGCTAACTTTGTCATTTTAAGGCAAAGTTGTTCCGTCTGTTTCAATCAGTTTGTTATGTACGGATTTATCAAATGCCTTTTAATCTTCCACATGTAGAACACGTGAAAATAACTGCATTCAACAGCTGTTGCAATTCCCGATAACCTCTTGCTTCAACGAAAACAATCACCATGACACCAATGGCATGGCATCCCCTGGGCACAATTCATTTAATACAAAACAAATAAACTTAGCAAATTATAACTTATGTGATGAATATGGACTTCTAAATGGTGTTCAATACAGTGCGACACAACAGACCTCTGAGGAAAGTTGCAGCTCATGTAATAAAAGAGACAAAACCAAAGTGGATACAAAATTGGTTGTGCAATCGAAACAGAGTCTAATGGCCAATGGATGTTTTTCGAGGCGGAGAAAGGTGTGTAATGGATTGCCTAGGAGTCGCTACTGGGGCCCTTGCTTTTCCTAATATATATTAATGATCAAGGCAATATTGTACAGGAGACAATTTCAAATTTTGCGAAAACATTAAACCTTGGAAACATTGTCAAGCGTGATGAAGACAGTATAAGATTTCAAAAGGGCATAATGTGTTGGTGGAATGGGCGCATATGTGGCAAATGAATTATAATTCAGGGAAGTGTGAAGAGATTTAGTTTGATAGGAAGAACATAGAGTGACAATATAAAGTAAAGGGTATATCTTTGAGGATGTGCAGGAGGAGAGGGGCCTGGATATATATTTCCATAGATCATTGAAGAAAGCAGGAGAGTTGGAGAGAGCAACACAAGAGTAGGGAGGTTATACTGAGCTTCTATAGGACACTAGTTAGGCCTCAACTGGAGTATTGTGACAGTTCAAGGCAAGACATTATTTGAAGACTTTAAGGGCATTAAAGAGGCTCGGAATACGTTTACGGTTCCGGTTCCAGGGTTGAGAAACTTGAGTTATCAAGATAGGTTAGAGAATCTGGGAAGGTTCTCTGTGGAGTGGAGGAGGCGAAGAAATGATTTGATATTGGTATTCAAAATAACGATGGAGCTCGAAAGAGTACACCACATCACACTTTCGTCTTAAAGGCCATCAAAAAAAAAATGCATGCTTTCCCAAATGCTGTGAAGGCTTTGTGTTCCTCGTCTGAGAGAAACAACAAATCTGACTGAAGTAAGGACTCTCATCGCAGCCGTAGAAAAAAAATCAACATTTCTTAAGGTTGTAACCATCTTTACAACAATCCTGCTGTTTAATGCAGAAATTGCATCATCCTCTCCCATCCCACCCCCCACCCCCCCCCCCAATTTTACACATTTTACAATTAAACGTTGTGAATTGAAAACAGCATATCGTTTAGTTGTAACCAACCCACCAAACGGGATGGACGTCATGGGAAGCAATATGTGAATTCTTATAGATCCAAAGTTTGGCAAACAAAATTTATTGAAATACTGGTTGATTCGCTTTCATTCAACCTTGTAAATTGACCTAATTTGGAATTCTCTATTGTTTTCCAAATACATCCGTGTTGTTGGCTAACATTTTTACAATAGCTTTCTGTTTTTCATGGCTGGCAGAGTTTGTTCCACTCGTCAAGGGATCCAGCGGGAAATGACACAGATTTAAAGTGATTTGCAAATGGTGCAAGATGATGTCAGAAAAAAATAATCGTTTTTCCCCGAGCATGTCGTCCTAGTCTCGAATGTTTTGCCTGCAGGGGTGTTGTGCGGTAGTCAGATTAAATTGAGGCATTGAAGAGGGCATTAGATGATTGTTTGTGTAGTCGCAGCGTGCACTTTTATGGAGGAAAAGCGGGAGGATGGCATTAAGTCACAAAGTATCTTTGGAGAGCCTTGCAGGCACAATGGTCTTTCCGCGCTGTAACAATCTTGTGATTGTGTATTTAACCAGTTAAAGGAACACATCATAATATGTTACTTAATGTAGATGCAGCAAAGATATGACACAGCTAGTCATGGGCACTCGAATTACATACTGAGCAAAGATGGTGCTACATGGAATCTTTGAAACTTGAAAACTGCAATGTATCATTTCTCTCTTCGCAAATCAATCATTTCCTACCGGGAATCGCCAACCGCCAGGAGCCTTATTCCATCTGAGGTCCTCAGGCACGGTTACCCCTCACAAGGCGCAAATTTACGAACGCTATCTCTCTCGGGTAACAACAGTCTTCATGTCACAAAATCTGCAGGCATTTGCTTATTCAACACCTTCGAAAGGGCTGGGCATCTCTGGAAAAACTGAAATAGAAACAATATACTTGATCAATCCACAATCCCCAAGTCTCCCTGATTTCAGTGTTATGTTCTTTTCCACCGTATAATGCACATATTAAAGTATTATCTGCTCTACACTCAGAGAACTAATTAGACACCAGGACCTGTTAACAGGATTCCAACTGAAACTGTTCCAGTCAGAGGAAACGTTGCTTGTTTAGCCTTCACTCAAACACTCTAAAAATAAATGGTTAAAGCACTGCAATTAATTTAGTTTTTTTTTTCTTATTTTTTGATTCGTAGCTCATCATACCGACGGGAACCCGAAAGTTAAATCCTGGATATATTTTGGAAGCTATTGTCGCAAAATGCAAAAACACAAACACGCAAAAAAAACGACAAATTCTCTGTCAGAATACTCCCCAGAGAGCTGCCATCTTAGAAGGCCGTGAAACAAAAATAAAATGCACGCTTCCACTGATACATTTGAAGGTTATTGTTCCTCGTCCCTGAAAAACAAACAATCTGACCGGCCTTAATTATTTTTACGCAGCCCTATCAAAATGCAACGGATCTTAACATTGCAAGCATCTCGACGACTGTGCTGCTGTATAATGCAGAGATTACCTCACCCCCAACAACATATTTCACATTTTACAATCTAACATATTGAATGGGATCACTTCAATGTTTAATTGTAAACAATCGAACAATCATGACTGGCTTCACGGTAAACACTTTCTGTGTTCTTTGTGGCAAGCAAACTCTCTTTAAATATCGGTTAACAATATTTCTTTCAATCTTGTAGATAGTTTTTTTTTTCAGTTCATCCACGTTCTTGCTTGAGTTCTACATTACTTTTGCGTTTTTCTTGCTTTTAAAATAAAATCTGCAGTGGGATAATATTCTTGATGGATCAAAAATGCTTCCGTACTTCGGTTTGGTTAATTGTGCAATGAATAATATTGCTTATTCCGGGCAATGCCTCTGAGCTGTGGCCATAGCCGTTATGAACATAAAGAAAAAAAAAAACATCCTTGTTGTACTCGTTTATCCTGTATGACTTGGGCACTTCCAACTTCCACTGTTTGTTTTTTGCAAGACGTACACAAGAAGGCCAAGGGATTTTGTTGGTAGTTTGAGAGCCTTCACCATTCTTTACAAAGAAAAGACAGCGAAACATCCTGCTCCTCTTCCAACTACTAATATCAATTCTCTGCCCATTCTGCAGCACTTTTCCTTTTACATCTTGGTCTCTGAAAAACGTAACAGCCTAAAGAACATAGAATTGTCGTGAAGGACAGATTCATTCACCCTATCATGATTCAATACAGGACAATATTCATGGCGCGTAAAGAACTCTCGTCCTGCTATAAAACATTCACTAAAATTTTGTTTTAGTTATTGTTTTTGAGCTAAAAGAGTTTGATAATCACGTGTATTGAGCTCCAACTTATCCTTATCGCCTGCACTGCCACTAAATTCCACTGAAACTGATCTTTGTGCAAGACATTATTGATATACTTTGTCAATTTGTCTTTCCGATGCTCCAGGCTACGTTCCAGGAATCCTATTTGTTCCTGTTGCTTTAGAATGCTAATATTGTATGCATTCCTTTTTTTTTGGCTTCCCATTCTCAATAAAAGCATGCCTTTCCTTTCATTTATCATTCGTTTTCTTACTTCTTGCATATGCTTTGTTTGCTTTATTAATCCAGGCCGTTTGGCAAATTCTCCAACTGTCATTTCCTTTTGGTTCTTAACCAAATGTCCTAATACACTTAGCAAAAAAAATAGCAGGTTGGATTTCTGACAGTTTCAACATGCTGATAGTCAGACTATCGATTAAAACATCATGTTTACTCAAAATAATGATTTCCTTTGTTTCTAATTCCTCAAATATCCTTGTACGACTTCACTTTCGGCAGGATTTCCTTAAATTAATTGAGGCTGCAATAGCTTATGGGCAGCCAACTAACTTCCAATAAGGTACGTGGACAACCCATTTGTAAATTTCGAAAAGTGCAATAGCATATTCACATTTCAAAGCATCCTCATTGAGAGGACTATGCAAACAATTCCCAACAAAATCAACAAATACTTATTTATGCAGCAAGATTTCTTTTTTTCATTTATTTTGTCAACAATTTCATTTGACCTGCTATCATCTTTGACTGGTTCAATGCTGCATCTTTTTTGACTACAAACAATTGTCCTGTCTCAGCAATCAACATTTGTGAGGCGCCAACATGAGAAAGGAAGCATTAATAGTGAAATACCACCAAATATTCTCCATCAGCAACCATAGGAAAACATGTCAGTTTGTCATACGCTTTCCTTTCCCTATGCAGCATTCTTTGAAGGGGTACTCTGAAACTTGACAAAGCTACATATTATGTTTCAAGTTCCAAATGTCAGATCTTACATGCGTGTATTTGTTATCACAGAACTAAAGACTATGTCACGTCAAATCATAATTATCCAACAGACTTTTCAGTTGTCTAACCAGACGAGTGCCTGTGCTCTTATGTTTGCCACGAATCGTATCAAAAGCTTAAAACAACTTTGTGGGTTCCCGGATTGGGTCTTCTTTTTTCTGATATCTGTTGAATCAGTTCATTATCATCTGTCAGTTTTGCTGCATTGTATAATTTGCAAACTTTACAGTCTTCCATATGGGTTCCTATTCGCAGGTGTGTACGTATTGTTTACTTCTTGCACAGAAATCAGGTTCATAAAGTTATTAAATTATTCTTCAAACTTTATTAATCTACACACCCACCAAAACACCGTTTCATTTTCTCTGGCAAATTTGACAAATGTCTAACTGTTTTGCTTGTTCAAATGTCAAAACTTATGTTTGCAATATCCGGGTACAAAATCCAAGGCATTAATAGCAACTTTATGACACATTCACGGTCATCTGATTGTTCCTCTAAAAGACGTGCGTAAACATTCAAAGCTTTTCCCACGTCAATAAACTGCAGGGGCAGTATTTTTTTTTTTCATTCTTACACTGATTTGGGCGTTGTTGACGAAGTCAGCATTGTTTGCAATCCATAATTCATCCTCTCAAATGTGCAGGTGCAGTGCACTCTTGAAACATACTTTGAGTAAGTAATCATCAAAAACAGAAGATCTGACGAGGTTAATCATCAGTTGAACAGACCTGATGGGAAACTGGGTAGAATGGTCATTATTCTGAGGGACAGATAGATGTAGATATGTACGTTGATATATATATATATGGTAGGTAGTTAGATTCATAGATAGATATATAGTTAAACAGTCATATAGATAGATAGTTAGCTAGCTAGATAGATAGATAGATAGATAGATAGATAGATGGATAGATAGATGAATGGATGGATGGATAGATAGATAGATGGATAGATGGTGGACAGATAGATAGAGAGATGGAGAGATGGAGAGATAGGTATATAGCTAGATAGATGAATAGGTAGATGGATGGATAGATGCCTGGATAGATAGATAGCTAGATAGATAGATAGATAGATGGATAGAATGATGAATATAGATAGATAGATACATACATACATACATACATACATACATAGATTGGTAGAGCGATTGCATTAGAGATAGATAGATATCGTGAAAGCTAGATGCAGAGATAGGTAGATAGAGAGAAGGGTAGATAGATAGATATAAACAAATGGAAATATATATAGAGAGAGAAAAAAAGAGATAGGGAGATGCTGATAGCATAAAAAGAAATAAAAATAAATCCATGAGCTGCTTCCCTTTTATCAATCTAATATGCCTACTTATAATGCTTCAGTGGTTAGACATTTCAAGTAAGTGTCAACATTGCTGCTGCTAATACACCTCGTTAGCCATGAACAAAGTATCCTTCCATCCCTGAGTTCAAAAAGGAAATACTTGACAATGACCAACAAGAGGATAATTCGCCCATGATGCAAAGTTCAAAATTTGGAAGATTGCAGTTGCTTGAAAAACGTAGAAATATATGTGTATCAATTGGAACTTTGAGAACCTAACTGTAAAATGAAGGAAGAACTCTTTATATCTCAATATGTTTTGGCAACAGTTGCTAAGTGCTAGCAAAGGCAATTGTCATTTCGGAGGTATGTCAGGGAGTCAACTTCAAACGATAGCTCATGTGCCCTCCCTAGACGTAATATATTTTTTTTCACTTAGATTTAATTTTGGGCACAACATGGCTCATACAACGATCAAGAAAATTTCATTCTCAGTAGAGTTACAGTCGCCACACTTCACACAAACTTTATGCCACTCTTAGTCCCTTACGGTTCATTGGGAAAACATTGCATCTTGTCCATTTCTATTTTCGGAAATGATAACCCTCCATACTAGCTCACACTTCCAGAAAAAATATATTTAGTGTTGCATTGAATTGCATTCCATATTTTACCAAACTCTCAGATGGCCTTTCGATGCAGAGATAACCAAGTTGTCAGAAAAGCTAAATTGACTTTTACTTTAGAGTGTCCATAGTATGGATAGTTAAATGGTCAGCTGCTGGAGAAGGAGCGGATTCTGCAGACCTGGTTTACTGCACAGCTGAAATGATGTTTGTTGTGTTATGCTGTAGATTGAAGGCTATAATATTGATCATGTAGGAGTTGGAGGTAGCGATGGGATCGTAAGTAACATTCGATTGTTTTGCCACATAGCCGCAGCCAATTCCTCTCCTCCCCCAAAAAATTGTTCACCAGGGGGTGATTCTTTCGATTTAAGGAATGTTAGACAACGGACCACGAATTGAAGGTGGTATGAGGTTAATGTCCCTGGATTTAAAATTTTCAGAAACCAGCAATGACCTTGCTACGTTTCAAAAAATGGTATTGGCTCCCAGCAATGCAAGAGAAAAAAAACCGCAAATAAACTGAACAAAATTCTTTACACTCCTAAAGCAGTGTTCTGGCCCACAGAGAGGGCAGGTCGCCGAGAATTAAGTAGACACTGGCTCATGTATTCATCTTCTCAAGATTAAAATCAGGAAAAGACAAATCATTTGTCAGAAACCCAGGAAAGGGGTGAGATGCCTGTCACATGACTTTGATGTAAGCCACTGAAAGCTATCTATTATTGTGTGGAACTCAACAGCGGCATTATATCATTTGGCAACCAATCAGTTATCAGCAGAAATAGCTCTGCCGACTTAAATTGATCCCTTCATCTACGTTGTGCTCTACTGTATGATCTGAAATCTTGCTTCCACGACTAAAAGGCACAACCAAATCTGCGTGCCTTCTTCCATTGAGGAAATTATGCTTCTCTGAATGCTGATCACCCTGCAACAATCTCAGTCTGCTACCCTTAGATTTTCGACACTGTGTTCAGGGCTCACTTGAAACATTAACTCCTACTTTTATCGGTTCTGCCTTGTACCCCATTCCTACCCTTATCCTTCTTTTGTTGTGTGAGTGCAAAAAAGGCAGGCATTGTTATACGCCTTTCCACGCTGCGTGCGTGTGTGTCTGCTTAAAGTAAACTACCAGTCTTATTTTACATTATCTCGAGTGTGCTGTGGGATTTTCAATAGAATATCTCATTACTCCAAACTGATGTGTCAGCGAAACTACACCACTCCTTCCTAAAGGGGAACGGTGAAGTCAAAAACAACTTAGCTTCATGGACCTTTACTGAGGGGGGGGGGGGGGGGGGGGGGGGGGGGGGGGGGGGGGGGGTGGTGGTTAAATTCATCCCTCACATGTCCGTAACAGAAATGAGCGGCTCATGCAGTAGTAGTGATCCAATTTGAATTTGACCTGAGTCCAAGTTAAGCAACGAGCCAAACTAAAAGTAAAGGAGTCACTTGAAAGTCCAAAAACGGAAAATCGGTTGCTGAAACTAATTTTATGGTAAGAAAACTTCCATGGAAATTTACCTTTCTTAAAACTAAGAAAATGTTAAATTCTGATGCCTAAATGTTTGTTCACGGAGATATTAAGTTGGAAACGGTTAGATAATCTTAGGACAGAGTAATTGAAAGTTGTATTTCGGAAGATAAGCTTAAAATTACCCTGCAAAGTCAAAAGAAATTGAGTAATTCCGGACGTCGTAGAGCATCTGCACATGGCGCTACCAACTGATAAGTCAGAAGAAAAGCTCACTCGTGACTCCGAGTCATCCTCCCGATCGGAAATCGTGCTGTATAACCTTTGATTGGAGCAAGAAATCAAGTAGAGAGAAAGATAGAGAGACAGATGGAGAGAAATAGAGAGGGAACGGCAAAATGAAGAGGGGAGGGAGAGAGGGAAGAGAGAGCAAGGGAATAAGTAATGGAAAGTGTATTCCAGAAAATTGGAAACGGAGCTATCAGTTCAAATGAACAAGGAGAAAGAGAGAGAGAAGGAAAGAGAGACAGAGAGAGAGAGAGAGAGAGAGAGAGAACATACAATTAGGCGTTGGAAATATACATCTCTTTCTTTGTGGCAGCATCCCCTATCCTCTTATCAGTAAACCAATGTGTCAGGCACTCCCACATGCAACATCCCTCTGCAAGTCTGAAGTGCCCAATGGGGAATCATTTTGTACCACATTTCAGATAAAAGCTGGGCGGTTAAAATGACCCTCAGTCAGCTTGATCTTTTTAATTCGGGGCAACAGTCAGGGAGAGCCTGAGATATCTATTCCATGCTATCTTGTAAAGTATCTCAAAATTTTCAGCAAGCTCAGCCTACCTTTTCAAATCCCTACGACTTTTTTTACAGAAGCCACAAGCAAATATGGAATGTTCATCAAGAGGGCAACCAAAACCTACATAGAGCTTGAACGAGTGCAACGAATCACATAAGTTCCCTGCATACACCTTGCAATTATGAGGGGTTACATGAACTAGTATTCTCGGAAGACTCTTAAAATTTCCTACCCTCCAACATGCTGCTACACCGAGTGAAACTGCAAATCCTCAATGCTAGGGGTGCAGCATTCAGAGCAGGTAGCTATGATCTGACCCATAGGCCATTCAACTCAGTTGATCCTTTCTAAAACTATACCGATTAATATTGGAAAGACTAGCAGGGCGTCGAAGAAAGAAAATGAACCGATCCTAAAAAGAAAAGGCACAAGGCGGTCCGAGAAGCCCCCTTCCGTCCACAGTTTAAAGGGAGAATCTCAGGAGGCCAAAATATTCCAACTCCAACAAGGTAGGCCATTCCAGATGCTGCAGATGGCGAGGCAAGGCAGTTCACCACATTAAGCTTGAAAGGAGTTGCCAACGAAGGACTTCCCGATGGGTTGTGCAGCAGATCTATGAGCTACAGAATCTTATCCATTAGACAGCAATGCATTATGTACATCAGAGCTGTACCGACTCCCAGTGATTTTCTGGGATTCTGCCCTTTCAGGAATTGTGTCTCCCTACCTGCCTCAAAATGTTAGCGAGTTCAAGGTACTGCAGCGGGGCACAGCGGCCAGCCAGTCCTTTATGTTATGTGCAAACCAAAATCTAACTGAACGCCCAATGCCTCCCTGAAGGCCAATTCCCTGGTAGGTGGAGCTGGACTAGGATCTGTGTTTGACACCTCCATGAGGCCCACATACGGTGCGACCTTGGTGTAGGGCCCGTTACAGTAGCAATTGCTTCCAAGCTACCAGAAGCAGGAATGATATCTCCCTTGGGGCAGATTTGCCTGGCAGTCAGGTGAAAGAATTGAGGTCAAGAGCAAGCAGAATAAATCAGCATTTGGGCACAAGCCTGGAGAACGTCAAGAATCCCAAAATGATTTAATAACACCCATGGACCTCGAACAGGAGCTTCTCGAATGTAGCACAGTCTAAACAAGACGAGTAAAATTAAACTAGAATATAAATTAGATTCCACACAAAACTCCACGATAATTTGGAACCAGAGAAGCGCTTTAGCAAGGTAATTATTAGTAATGGAGAAGCCTGACGTAGGTTAAATTTCTGAATGATAATAGTTTATTAAACACTGACCATACCTGTTTAAAGCATCCTGAAGTAGGGTTGGCAGAAACCCTCACAGGAGGACCGTAATGTTCCATAGAACATGGAAGCTGTTTCGACAACGACCTATCGAAAGTTAAGACCGACCCGAGCCAGGAATCCAATGATTGATTTGACTGGCAAGTATATGAAGATTTTGAATGTGCAAAAGAAAAGTTCCTGTATTTGCTCAGAAAGAGTAAGGGTGAAACCTCACCCAGTTGAAAAGCCAACCGGAGGTGAGAAAGAGCTGGCAGTCTCAGAGAGGGCACTGAACATAATACACAACTGAGCTGCAAAAAGACCCCAATCAATCTTGCCCCCATCCTCGCCCACCATCATGTAGGACAAAAGAGGACCGAACAAAGTGAACACTCACCGTTTAGAAATTCATAACAGCCTGATAAGCTACAGCCCTATGTCTGTATACGGTTTCCGGTATGGTTGCAGGAGAAACATCTGCCAGAAGGCCAGAAGCAGAAGATTGTAGAGTAGGTGAATAAAGATGATTAAATGGCCTGGAACATATAAAAACAATTTCATTGGGAGGAGTCAGCATGGTTCTTTGACATGAAAATTCTTGTTTAATGACTGTATTGCAGTTTCCTGAGGAGTAATATGTGCTGTGGATAAGAAGGTGCATATACGCATAACGCACTTGGATTTCCACAAGACATTCGATTCGATGCCACAGCATCATCTAGCGGGCAAAATGTTAGCCTGGAGGGAGTGTTGGCCGACTGGCAAAAGACAGATTATATGCAGCGAACAATTTGTACACTAATGTCAGGAATAAGCGGATTGCCTTCTGAGGAAGGGTTAGGTATGTTATGTTTGTATCCACTTAAGTTTCGAAGAGCTGGCTGGATTGCAAACTTCAAGCTCCTGAACTGCCTTGTCAGGGTCGATGCGGAGAGGATGTTTCCTTTAGTGGGAGAATCTATAACAAGCTGCCAGAGCTTACAAATTAAGGCTGCTCATTTAAGAGCGAGATGATACAAAATGTTTTCTCTTAGAGGGTCTTAAGACTTCAGACCAATTCAGCAGAATTCAGTGGAAACAGATCCTTTGAATGGTTTTTTCAAAGGCAGAACTAGATAGGTCCTTGGTTAACAAGGGAGTGGAACTTTATTGGGGGGTAGGCAGGCAAGAGAAGTTCTGATTGCAATGAGGTCAACCATGAACTTATTGAATGGTGCAACATGCTCGAGGAGTCGAGTGGAATACCACTGTTCCAACGTCAAAAGTTCAGTAGTTTGGTCATCTGCTTTTGTTTTTATTTTGGCCTGAATGACGGAGTATGAAGAGCGGAGTCCTTCACTGGTCAGTGCTGAGTCCTCATCTTTTTATCAATTTACATCAACCACTTAATTAGGGGAGAGAAGGCATTGTAGCTAATTTTGCAGAAAACACAGATAACAAGGGATGCTTTGAAGAAGACATAAGGAATTTGCAGCCGGATATTAATACGTTGCATGAGGGGGCAAGGATCTATCACATCCAATATGAGGTCGGAAAGTGAAACTGTTCCTTTGGTAGGAAGATAAAATGAAGCAAAATGTTCCTTAACGAGAGAAAGGCAGCAACATTCTGAGGTGCATTATTCACAGAAAAGTGAGATTGCAGAAGCAGCATATAGTCAAGAAGGCTTCAGGGATTTGATCTTTCATTGCGAGAGGAATTGAAAATAAAATTTAGGGTAGTATGCTGCGCTTATACAGAGCATTCGTTAGGCTGCATATCAAATTAAGTGTTCAGTTTTGGTCTCCAATTTTAAAGAACGAGGGGGCACTGTTCTCAAGTTAGTCACCCTTATACAACAGGGATGAGGAGAGTTTGTGTTTTTTTCTCTCAGAGATTTGCAAGACTTTGCAATTTTCTGCCACATAAGGCAATGGAATTAGGACCGCTGAATTTTTTTAGGATCGATTCGTGTTACTGAAAGGGAATACCATTTATTGCTGGCAGATGACAACGTAGAACTCACACACAAACAGGTCTTCCAAGATCTTACTGAAAGGTGGAGCCGGCTCGAGAGGCCGAATGGCTTATTTCTCCTACTAGTTCGTAGGTTCGCCTGCATCTTCCTGCATCCCAGCCACAATTTCCTGTACATATACTGTCATTAAGGTCAAAAAGCAAAATTGGTATCAGCAGGACAAGGGTAATCAGTCTGAAGAGAAAAGGATGACCAGGCAACAGATGGCAATTGTGGGCGAGGGGCCAGGTGAGGAGCCGGTTGTGCGAGGAAAAACGATTGAATATGGGATAGGGATGTGGGATAAGAAAAGTGGTAAAACAATAAATACACTGTACCACGATCAGCACATTTTAAAGCCCTTACCAAAACGATTAACACACCATTTGCCATTTTCTTGTGTCAATCTTAACATTGACGCCCCCAATCCCTCCCCCACACCCCCTTCACACCGTTGCCCTTCTGACCCGCTTCACCTGCTCCTCAACCGTAAACAGTATAAGTTCCATTTCATTACGACTTCTCTTTGGCTTTGAAGAAAGGCCATGCGTATGTGGAAGTTTAAATCTATCTCTGTCTCCTCAATTGCCCTCAGACCTGCTGAGTATTTCCAGCAATTCAGGTGTTGTTTCAGACTTCAAGCATCTGCATCATTTTGCTTTTATCTGAAATGAAACGAAATGCATTAATTATTGTTCTCCAATGCGGGAGATGTCTCTTGTCCAGACGGCAGGAATGGAAACATATATTTCCACGTGAATCTGGCTACTTTGTAAAAATATTATTATTTTTATAAATATTGTTGTTTCAATTATTATTATTATTATCAATAATAATGATAACAATAATACTAACTTTCAAAAGCATTACTATGTCATGCCTAACTGGCCATGACTCATGCCAATGCCATTTCTAACGTTCAGAAGCCAGCTGGTACATCCTTCCCTTTAAATAAGCTCACTGGGACTGCAGGATATCAAGTTCAAAAGATATGCAACAACATCATTTACATTCTAAAGACAGAGCACTGATCCACGGAGACGCAAGAATCCAGGGCTGAATAAAAAGGTTATTTCTCCAAAACCCAGGAGTTGAAACGGAAATATGGCGTTGCGGGGTTGGGAGGGGAGGGGGTAGGTGTATTTTACATGACCTCCACGCAAGCTGATCGAATCTGTAAATATTGTCGTGCAGTCGTGTCGAACTGAAATCAGGCCGTCGAGCATTTCACCAGCTATTAGCTACCTGCAGGAAGATGATTTTCCAGGTACATCAACTGGCACCCATTAACACTGTGTAACATTGTAATCTCGGAGGTCCTGTATCTGTAACAATCAAACTCAGTCATCTCTGTGTTTATTCTTCCGTCGGGGCACCAGTCTCTTCTGGGAAATCGGTGCACCCTGCAACATTTCAGCCTGCTGAAATATAATGCTGTATACCATTGGCCTTTTGATTCTGCTGTCTGGATTCACGTGTTACTGCTGTGCCCTTGTGCAGTATCCATTTCCCCCTTAGAGATCTTTCATTATTGGGCGCAAAAACGGGAGGATGTTGTAAAACCTCTGACCATGATGCGTGCACCCGTAAAATTAAAACGACCTTCTTGTTTTACCTCAACTCGCATTTGCTTTGACTTTATTAACAGGTGATTGGATCACTTCAAACTGGCGGTTTGGTGAAAGTAAGGCGGAAATCAGAACTTAAACTCATCTTTCCGTTTAGGGACTCGTGGTGAGAAGAAAACGTCAGGGCTATTTAAATTCACCACCGTCATGACCGTAATAGTAGCAAGTAATTCTAGTTTCACGCATTATTGAATGATATTATATGTCTATTTAGTCGCCACATTCACTCTTTAAGGGGCACTACTCGGCTGTTCCAGAACGATTTATGAGATTCTGTTAACGTTACTTGGGATCTACGATCAAATTGTTTCATTTTTTTTTAAATGTATCCTATTAATTACATATGAAGAGATTGTTTAACCTTTCTAAAAATATTGTTATTAAATTAAACATGCAAACTAAATTAGATCAACATGCCAACCAATTTAATTGGATGTGGATACAGATGGGTGACAAAAAATGATGGAGGCATGCTGGTACACATCTTGTGTCACGCATGCTTGAATAACTGACCTTTAGGTAACTTGCCAGTATGACAGTCTGGTCAGATGTGAAGCAATCTGTGGTGCAAATAGCAGGCACAATCTCTGCAATCCTCAGGCAAAGAGCCACTGCAAATCCTACCGAACGTTTCAGTCTCCCCGTAAATGAAAACATCCTCATAGAATGTCACTTTCTCTACATGGACTCAAAACACGTTAAGCAGCTGGGCGCAGTTTTGCAAAGTACAAGGGTGAAATCTATTTTCATTAGATGTTTACAGCACGCAGCACGGTTTCTGCAGCATGTGTGCAAAAGAGAGCAACTGACGGCTTTATTTTGGTGCTTCTGAGTCACTTGGCTCTCGAGTTTCATGCAGATTGGCACCAATTAAACATTGTGATATTGCTTTCGGCAAGATTTTGCTGATGGCTAGCCCTTTCATTTACTCCAGCGATGCTTGTACTTATTGCTCACAACGCATTGGATCTCTGTGCTGTTAGTAGAAATAAGATGGGTAAAAGTATGATTTTAAAATGCGCAAATAAAAACGTGATTTACTCAGTAATGTAAAGGGTGTTTTGTGCACAGAGTGACCGACTGCGAGCAGGATGGATGGAGTGCAGTTATGAGAGTAAGGTTTACAGAATGAGAAAATAGTTTTGAAGTTGTTGATATCAGCCTCAAAGAGACTCCAAATATAGAACAGCCACAACTCTCTAGAGTATACAATGCAAATGATACACGAACGCAATGTGACATATTTTGTTCTAATTTTAAACCAAAAGAAAATAGATGCCAATGTCCTCATACCGTTGTCTCATGCAGATTACCCAGCAAAGGGAACAAAAGTTTGTCTTCCGCTCTATTAAACTTCAAGTATTATATTAAGACCACCTCTCACATCCTGAGCCTTAGGGAGTTCATAACGAATTTTCTCTGATTCTTCTCATTGGACGTGTTACTGGATCCAATTTAATTATGTAATGCTGCACAAAGCAATTCCTACGTTTTTGTACCTTAGACAGGGAATCCAAGACAGCGTACATACGATACATGTTTGGCTTCACACCTTTTCAAAATGTTCTGCTCTCTATTTACACGAACATATTTAATTGCCTCAACGGTCTCACATCATCATCGACCTGCCAGCTTTTTGCCAACTCACTTTGTATCACCGAGATCCTGATCTATTTGAGAACCATTTATGCCTGCTCACCTTATCATTATGTGAACAACATCTATAACCTTGATTAATGAGGATATGAAAGAGAATTAGATTGGCAGAGTGAGCAGAAAAATTGGCAACAGTGGATCATTCTGTACTTACGTTTCGAGGGCTAAAACAACAAATTGTGTAGCAACCTGTCTACCAACTCGTAGGCCGAGATTAAGAATCCAATTCTTTCAAGTGCATTTCAGTGGACAAGAGAATGAAATGACCTCCTCCATAGGATACATTTGTACGCAGCTAAACTTACCATCCTCTGCTTCTCTCTCCTCGAGTTCAATTCTTCTCTCTCGACATTACATGTTATTTCTGCATTACTCTCCTTCTCGTGCTACTTATTGAAGGGGAACATTCAGTTGGTTGGGAAACTGACAGGCAATTCGGAATTGTTATTTTTTGAGAGTGGTCATGAATGAAATTGTTCTCTCCCCTTTTCTTCTGTCAATCAATGACTTATGTGCAACAGTAAAGCCAATTTAACGGAGATAATTTGTCAATCTCACTATTGTTAGTGGGCATACGTTAGCTTTTTGAGGACATCTAAAATAAAAAAATACCGAATGACTTAGCAGTGATTTCAAGGGAAAAGGAATTTGATTGGGTTATGAAATTGAAACCATACATCTCTTATTGAAGTTAAAATACTGCTTAATGCTGAAAAAAATGAATACATTTGAATGAGATGTCTTTCGCTCTCGGTAGGCCTATTGGGCATGGCAAAGAGCCTTAGAATCAGGCTTTTGGCTCCAAGGAAGAAAATTACAGTGATGCTGATGGGCAACCATTCGGCTGGGAAGAGCTCCTTTATCAACTGGTGAGCATGTGAATTTGATTTTCATCTTGGGTCATTGACGCCGGAGGCAAGGATTTATTTATTGCCAACACAAGCTTCCTTGAGGGCATTAAATAATGTTAAGGGTTACCAGACACAGGAAGGTTTAAGCAACAGCACTGCAATGACTTTCCAACGTTGAACAGTTTTAACAAATGTAGTCGTATATTATGCTGTTACCAATTTTAGCAATACGATTTCAGGAAAGGTGAAAATTCAAAAGACATATAATGAACCACTTCAAAAAATTATGTTGAAAAATACACTGTTTTCTAAAACAACGCTAAGCGAAGGAGAGGAAAGATGAGCTGGGTTTTCAGTCTCTTTCTCAGCGATGACAATGTCTAGAAGTATGGGAGTGGTGGGCATCTAAATTTGGAAAAAAATACAATCAAGCTCCCAGCTCGCAATCAGATCGTCTGTACTTTCAACTGCAGGTTTGGCAGTGCCACAATTGAGAGAACGCTCGCTTGAATCCAAGCAATTGTGGATTTGAAATACAACCTAACTTGTCGCCTCAATAAAGTTCAGATTCGTAATCCAGTGCAGTAGCCTTGAAGATCTCATCTGTTAAATGAAAAGTTAAAGAAGGACGACATCTATATTCTTTGTTAAGTGAAAATGCTCCCCTGATATTATTTTGAGGAAGAGGGGATTTTGTGGATACCACATCTCCAACGGATCAGAAAAGATTTATTTTCAAATTACCTGACTGGCTGTGAAGCACGCTTCTTTGTCCTGAGCGCCAACTCTTTATAATCAATTCTATCATGAGGAATGTCCTCGCAATTTAAATCAAATGGATTTTCAAAAAAAAAAAGGTGAAAGAGTGGGACCATGCTGAAAAATTTCCCAGGGTCTTCCTTAGCCACAAAAATAAATAATATTCGTTGCCCTTGACCCGGCTTCTATTGTTGCACTGCCATATTTAATGACTTTTGTATACACATATGTCAGAACCTCTGTTACACTATTACAACCAAGGCCTTTGTATATAAGGTGTGGGTGATTTGACAAAGTGTATTCACACTTTAAGATGTTTCGGTACCAAAGGGCACCTGCCAAGTTAACTTAAGTATTCATCAAGATTTAGTTTTAAAGTGTTTCATATCTCTCGGCACATGTCTTGTTTCAGTATAAGGTTGTATCCTACATGCTGCAAGCGATGGATTTTGCGGTTTGTGGGAGGGCGGATGGAGAGAGGGGTTATGGAGAGGGGTCATGGAGGTGTTGGGAATGGGGGATCACCTGAGATAGCTCGGTCATCTCTTATGAAGTTCCCAGGTAAGGATTTCCACGGCATATCATCATAAATGCAGAATTTCATTTCGGAAAATGGCTCTGCGTTGGCATTCATTCGAAAATGCAACTAAATCACAAACTTTTGATGCTCTTCAAACGTTACACAGTTACTCAGAAAAAAATAGTCAACTGAGAAAATTCTTCTTATAGACATCTATTCTAAAAACTCAAATCAACTCCAAGCGACTCCCTCTAACCACCGAGGGACAAAAACCTTGACCTCCAACATCCCAACACACACTGATCCCCGATCACCCAACCCCATGAAGTTTCCTCTCCCGCATTCCCCTGCAGCCGAGATCCCCTTCCAATTCCACCCAATGTCTGAAATTCCCATCAGCCCCCAATTTCCAACCGCCAGCATTCTCCAATTCAACCACTCACATGACAATTTGTCCCCAATTATAACATGGTCAGAATCCCACACCCTGCAGCCGAACCTCCGAGTGCCCCACCCATCTGCCCTCATGGACCAAAGCCCTACCATGACGCCAAACTCCACTACGGAATCTGTACTTCATCATCCCCAGCACCCGCACTTCTCCAAACCGGACATCAGATGAAAGCAAAACCCGTCACTCTCCACGCCTCCAACCCACACGCGACATTCTTATTCTCAACTCCTCTCGATCTCCACCACAGTGTGACTTCTGTAACCATTTCCACCCTAAAGCAGAAGCCTCACAACCACCCAATCGCTGCTCAATGCCCACACCACCTGCTACTGATCCTCCATCCCACCGCCCCCGTAAATCCTCCCCAGCAAAGCGTTCCCACTTGTCATATACAATATTCTACTCCCTCCTCTGTCAATTCCAGTGCCTGTTTATGTTCCCATTTTACCAGCATTTAGGACCGCACAGGATGGTGGAATGTCAGGATATCCTTCGATCCTCCAGATTTGCAATTCTTTGGGTCCTGCGGGGTGCCTTGCATGCAGGCCCCGAGCGCCAATGAAATACTGATGTGACAGCGAAATATTCAAGTGCACTTGTGTCTGCAATTATTTACCGTCACGCCTGTTGGCCATCTCTTTGAGAATGTAATTGGAAGTCAACAATTTTGCACATGATTTTCTCTATTCTTAACAATGAAAAGAACTGTGTAAGTGCAAACAGAGCAGATTCGCTGAAAAACGAGGCCAGGTAAATCATCAGGAATCGTCCTTTTGATGTTTGTTGCAAGATAATGTGCATTTTCACCTATCTTCAGTGGCCCTAAGTGTGTACTTTCTAGTGTGTGCCTTCTATGATATTTCCCACATGCATTTAAATAATGCCGCAGTTATGAGTAAGTAAAGCATAATGTCACCAGAATACCATTAGACGTAGGGGCAGAAGAAGACCTTTCAGCTCATAATGTCAGCTCAGCCATTCAATGACATCATAACTGATCGAATACTTTTCAATTCCACATTCCTGCTTTTTCCAAAAAGCATCCATGCCCTTACTTTCCACCTCATCCTTGAATATGCTTAACGAGCCAGCCTCTACAACCCTCTGCTGTAAATGATCCTACTGATTTATTACCCTCTGAGAGAAGAAATCCTTCCCTATTTCAGTCTTAAAGAGCCACCCCTTTTCCGGAGATTCCACTTCAGCTAACTGGCTTGTCACCTCCTCCAAGAATTGTGATAAATATCCCAGGCATGAGTCCCGCTGATGAACGAATTATGACACTGTTTGACAATATTATGTCTTTCTAAATGCTCTGCTATTGCATACATTGTAATAGCCTCTGATATTTCCCCAATGACAGATGTTAAGCTCTCTGGCTTATAGATACCTTTTATTTTGTGTCGCCGACCCTTTTTGAATAAGACTGTTGCATTACTAGTCTCCAACGCTTTGGGGCTTGCCCAGAATTTAATGATCCTCGGAAGATTACTTCCTGTGCACCCACTACCCACTTAGCTATATCCTTTAAATATCATTGGAAGGCACAGGATGCTTATCCAGGGGACATACCGTCCATCAGCCCCATTACTTGCCCTGCTACATTTTCTGTAGTTCCAACTATTATATTTATCACCCCCGCCCCATTCCCCTTGATTATTTAGAATTTTTTGAAATTTCTGCTACAATACTCACTCAGAAGTGGTGAGAATCTCTGAGCACCTATCCAGTCAAAAACCCAAATAACCTTATATGTTTCAATTATTTCACCTCTCATTCTTCTAAACTCCAATGTGTACAGGCCAAACTTAATGAATTTCTCATCTAGGAAATTCTCTCCACACCCCGATCAACCTCGTGAACATTCTCTGGACTGCCTCCAATGCCTGTATATATTTCCTCTCATAAGCGAACCAAAGCTATTTGGAATATACTAGATGTGGTTCAACTGACGCCTTGTATAGATTTATCAGGTCTTGCCTGCTTTTATTTACTCAAATCATTTTAAAATAAGGGCCAGCATTCAATTTGCCTTCTCTGTTACCTGTGTAACTTGTATGCTAGCTTTTTGATTCATTCGCGATGACCCCATAATCACTCCCTGGTGCAGATTTCTAATGGCTCTCTACTTTTCTTTTATAATATCCAGCTCTATTCTTCCTGTCAATTTGTGCAACCTCATATTCTCTCACAATACATTCAATTAGCCAAGCTTTTACCCAATTGCTTAACCTGCCATTGTCTGCTGGCCAGTTACCTTCACACTTATATTTGTGTCATTCGCAAAACTGGCTAAAGTACATTCTAATTGCTCATCTTAGTCATTTAATCTTGTAAGCAAGTGTGGCCTCAGCAAGTGTTATCCCTGTCATACTCCATTATTTACCATTTTCCACACTGACAATGCCGCATTACCACAACATTCTGCCTTCCATTGGTTAGTCAATGCTCTATTCATGGTAATATGTTATCTACAAAAGAATGTGCTCTTATTTTATTCAGACAGTTAGTATGTGTGATGCTTTATCGAACACCGTTTGAACATTCAAATATATTATATCTCCTGGTCCCTCTTTATCTATCCAGCTTATTACCTCTTCAAAGAATTGTAACACATTTCCCAGTCATGATTTCCCATTCATGAAGCCATGATAACTCTTTTTGATTATATTATGTATTTCTAAATGGTCTCTTATTACACCCTTTTTATTATACTCTAACATTTGACAAATGACAGATGTTAATCTAACTGGTCTTCAGTTACATTTGTATGTCTCCCTCCCTTTTTGCAAATGAATATTAGATTTGTAGCGTCCCAATCCCGGGGCGTTTGCCCTGACACTAAGGGTTCTTGGAAGATTACTTTATCCTTTATCCTTGTAGACTTTACCTTTAATATCCTAGAATCCGGCCCATCCTGCCCGGGAGATATATCGGCTTTAGGCCCAGTAGTTGCCCTACTACATTTTTCCTGTAATGCTTGAAGTTGTATTTATCACTCCCTCCCCATTCCCCTTGATTATTTAGTATGTTTTGTAAATCTATTAATGCCTTTTTAACGTGAAGAATGAAGCAAAACATTTATTTAACTCCTCAGCAATTTCCTGCTTCCCCATTATCATTTTCCCAGCTTCATTTTCTAAAGGACCTATGTTCACTTTGGCCAATCGCTTCCCATCTACATCTTAAAGGAGCTCTTACTGCCATGTGATTGTTATATTACTTGCTAGTTTATCACCAAACTTTACTATCTCCCTCTTCATTATGTTTGTGTCATTGTCTGCTGTTTTTTTTTTTATAACTTTCCCAATCATCTGGCTTACATCTAATATGTTCCACATTTCTGTTTTTTATTTGTATGAATTAGATGTTATCCATAACTTGCTTCGTTAAACAACTTTGCTTTGTCCCATTTCTAGAACCCTTCGTCCTCATAAGGATATATGTTTCTTTTGAGTCAAGAACCATTTTATTAAACGTCTGCCATTGTTCATCAACTGTCTTTTCCAAAACTCATTTCTCAGTCTATTACACGCAACTCTGCCCTCATTCATTTCTAATTACCTTTCCACAGGTTTAGCACAATTGTTTCCGAATCACCCTCATCCCAAATGCTAAATTATACCCTGTTATTGTCATTGTTTCCTAAGGGATCTTGCACTCTAAGATCATATATTAACGCAGCCTCATTACACATTACCTGTTCTAAAATAGCCTGATTCTGGGTTGGATCCACAAAATATTGTTAGTGTGAATTTTGCAAACATGCAAAATGTATTTTTCCTTAGTCTGCCGCTGCAAATCTCATTTCCCCAATCTAAACAAAGTTTAAATTCGCCCATGATTAATGCAGTGTATTTTTGTACATGCCCTCATAATCTCCTGATTTATTCTCTGCCCTACAATATAGCTTATGTTACAGTTACTACTCCCAACAGTGCCTTATTCACCATCGTATACCTTATCTCCCCCTTATGGATTCTACATCTCCAATCCAAGTTTTTTGTTGATACGGTATCGAATATGACATAAATATTTTGAATTATCGTATGCTGTTTCTTTCTAGCCATTTACCCCAAAGAAATTATTTGTTAACTAAGTACTTGTGATGTTATACCTTCAGATATTTCCATACACTAAGCGCAAGAGCAACAGAAGCATGGGAACTTCACTACCTCAATGTTGGCCAACAATCCATAAACGGTTAAATGCTATAAAATGCACATGGATAACTGCATATTTATCATTATTGACCAATTCATCCTCTTCTCAATGTTTCAAAATATCTTAACATTTCTATCATTTAGATTTTAATTACAAAATACAAATTATTATTTTAAACCATGTTCGTTCACGCACTTAACTTCCTCTAAAACCCAGCAAACTCAGGTGAAGCCAGATTAAAGCCATTATTGATGAGAGGTGACAAGTACATTCTGCAAAATCTTACGTCCTCTCCCGTTAGATACATTCCCCTGTCCTTCCAAAGTGAACTGATCACCACATGTTAAGGCCCTCTCCATACAATTCCGCCAGTTTTATGTTTCACTTGGTTGTGTACTCTGGAACTTGAGAGCCAATGGTCATTACACTGAGGCACAAATCATAATCAGCTATGCATGTTTTTTCTTTGCTTTCTCCACCCTCGATCTGTGGATGCTCAGTCGCTCATTATATTCAAGACGTTGATGTTTAGACTCCAATGAAATCAGGGTTATGGGTTTGTGGGTGAAAATGAGTGATGGAGTTCAACGATAAGCCACGTGATAAATGAAACATTTGCATATAAACTTGGCCAATTACTATAATAGGAATAAAACATTGATGACAGGAAATGTGCAGAAATTTTATAAAGTAAATATACTTCACATATTAATAATTGAAATGATATTGTTTGAAATGATTTGCTGGGAGAAAGTATCAACATGTCTTCATCCAGTCTCCTTATTTACCGTGTGAACGGTAATAGCTGCTAAAAATTCCATCTGTTTCTCCGACTTTCCATAGATTTGCAGCACTTAAATCATTTACGTATAGTTTTCTGACAGATTTCAGTTGGTAGATTCTGAAAGGAGAAAGTTTGCTGACAAGTCTAATATACGTCCCTCTGGTCACTTTGTCTTTTAGGTATGTTGAAGAACATATACAGAAAACTGGAGTTGCAACAGAAACTCAAGGATTTACTTTTTTCACCAGTGGAAAGAAAATGGAATCGCTCATGGTGAGTGGCCCCATGAACTTATGCAGAACGTTGGTCCTTTCTGTGGCTTTAGTGGCTGCTTGTGGGTAAGTTCAATGAGCAGGATACCACACTTGGTGTATTACAGTGGACTCTATTTAAGCAGGACAACAGAAGTTTTTATCTTCTTTGTCGACCTATGAGGGCCTTGCACTACTCCACCGACTCCCAAAGCCACTGAAAAGGAACTTTTGAAATATTCTGGGAGCGCCAGCAAATGTTCATACGCAGTTAAATTACCCCATGCTGGAACAACACTCAAACCTGAGAGCATAGAAACGACTGACAGTTCCGTGTTGTATTTCAAAAAAATACAATTGATTGTTCAAGGACAATTATTGTCTGATATGAACAAAAACAACATGGAGCATTAATGAAGATTGGACAGTTACTTGCGTACCTCGGTACTCGACCAAAAATCAAAACCTCGCATACAATGATCATTGTTAAAAAAAAAAAAAAACAGGCTGAGCTTTTGTTGCTACTAATACGTGTCTATGTTTGCACAGGCCATTGCAATGCTACATCTCTACCCACACTTCCAGGCTCTGGAATAGATCAAAGGTACATTCCGACGTGTTAGTAATATTGCAAAGAACAGAAAGGGGGATAGGTGTTCTCATCATACCGATTACTTGAACGGGATATTATTCAAAAATTAGATTAATTGTTTTTCAATGGTCAGACCATACGCAGATTCATTGAATGTTCTGGTATGCAAATTCAACAGGTTAAATAAATGTAAAGAGAGATGTTGAGTGTCTGCCCTATTAGATAAAAAAGCATAGAATGATGCAAGTTAAACAAAGCTTTGTGTTGTGTGATGCATATATGAAATATTCTGCTGATTGGCAGATTTTTGTGTTGCGCTTACGAGGTAAGTTCTCGTTTTTCTCTCTTCGAGTTAGAAAAAAGCAGCATAAGTACAAATGATTTGGAAAGCGGGAAGATGAGATCGAGGAAGGAACAGAAGGACGTCAAATGAAAAATCGAATCATATAGCATTGAAGTAGCATATTCGGCCCTTATTGCCTGAGATAGCCAAATAAGTGCCAGCCAATGTAATTCCACTGTGCACTTATTAGACAGATTCCCTGCAATTTGATGATCCTCAAGTGGGCATAGAGTAATCAAGTCTTACGAGGTCTTCAGCCTCAGCCTTTTAAAAAGTGAAGTCCAAACACTCAACACCTTCTCTGTGAAAGTAAAATGGTCAGACCCAAGTTAATCATAAATCAATTTGCAATAAATCTTATCTCACCACTTACTGGTGTTGCTTCTAAAATAAGCTCTTATGAAGTCCTCCCTGTCGACACAATTTAAGTATATTATTACGTAATTTGCTTCATTTAAACATACCCTCAGCTTTTCGACCCGAGATGGAATACGAAAATATCCACTCCATCCTCCTCGCAAACAAAGCACCACTCGTGTCATCATTCTCGTAACCCTCCTCTTGGCTTTCCCTACTGAGATGACTTCCTTCCAGTTATGCAATGACAAGAAGTAATCATTAATAGCTTAACGAATAAAATCAATACTACACAGAAAACGTTGGACATATTCCCCAGTTCAGGCAGCAAAAGAAAGCGTTTGATGTTTATAAGGACAGATCATGAGATCTGATGAAAGCGAATAACAGATTAGATTTTTAGAATGTTGAAAGGCTGGGGGTTGGAGGGTGTTTGAAAATAAATGGATTTCTGAGATAGATCTGAGTGAACGAGAGACGAAATTACAAGGATGATTCTTGATAACATGCAAAGCAAGTGAACCAAGTATGCATCTAGTTGAAGTGCGAATTGTTGTATAACAATGCACTGAATATGGAATGAATGAATAAAGAAATGATTATAACCAAAAAATATAAGACACAGTGATATTAACCAAAGTGGCAAAGAAGAAAGCATACAAAATTACTGAACTTCGTGATGAGTTCATTTGCCTGTAAAGGCCACAATTCAAATATGAGGTATTGCTCTCCGGGATTGCATTGGCAAATCATTGGAAAATTGTCCGCGAGAGCAACTAAATCAATTGCAATCTCAAGTGAGATGAAGTTGATTGCCATGCATGGACTCTGAAGGGAAGTGCTCTGAAAAATTATCCCCCGACCTGAGTTTTGTCTTCCAATCTCCATGTGATCAACTTGTGCTGCGAATATTGTACAATGAATTGAGAAAAAATATTGAAGTGAATCAATATTTCTGCTGGAAGCAAAGTTGTGGCCTTGGATGTTGAGAAGACAGGAGACAAAAGAGCAGGTGTTGTATCATTTGCGTTTGCAAAGGAACTTGACCTGGTTAGGGACAGGCTGATGGCCTTGACTGAGCTGAGGACGACTGTGTCACAGAGGGACTGTTTTCTTCGAAATTCTGACATTGGACGGCGGGGAACTATTTGTTGGAATTACAGGCAATGTGTTGGAAATGATGCAGGATGATCCATTGAATGGTGAGGGCAGGGCTCAGGACAAAATGATGAATGACGGAGAACAATGTTGAGTGTATAGAGATTGTAAAAGTTTTAATGACATGAACATGTTGCCCGGGGGGTGAGGGTTGGGGGGCGGACCGCTGGTGGCAGCTGTTGGTGGAGTTCGTCAGGTAGTTATTTGTGTAGCTTTTAAGGGAGTATCAATAAATTCGCCTGATGAGGAAACAAGAAGTCTTACCAGAAACACTAGCACAAGCTCGCTAAATGGAGTGCTACCAAAACCTACTCAATGACCAAACTCCTCAAACTGTCTGAACTTCTTCTCACATTGAACAATGTTGCATTTAAATGCACTCGAATTCTGTAAATAAAATGCATTTTCATGAATGAACACAATGGATCCCAGCTATCCGAATTTTTGGTTGTCTTATTTCGAACACTGCAAACCTACTCAGCACCTTTCCTTCTTACTTTCGTATTTAATTTATCACACATTGATAGGTATTTGCTGCTGATCCGTGTTCTCTCCAAGCACTCAAATTTTCATTAGCTTTGTTTCGATTTGTCACCCCGTTCTCACCTTCAGGTATTTAATCAGTGGCCTTTCATTTCCCTTCCTGCATATTTCTATCCACAGTTATCGAGATAGTTATTCAATTAACATTCACAGTAAGCACAGGGATTCCCACAGATAGCTTCATTTTGATTCAACAAATTCCGATTCCACTGCAGAGGTCATTCCATGTTCCCATAATTCTTCATGTCGTTTTCAACTCTTCTGAAAACGCAGCATTCCATATTGGCTTTTCGCATTGGGCTTCCACTTTTCCCAACCCGAGGGTCCACTCAAAATATTTTGCAATGCCCTCTGCAGTGTCCTCTCGAAAGAAACAGTTCTGCTCTCATCCCTTTGCTTCCCTCCCACAATCATTATACAGATGTTCCTGCACTCACTGTCCACTCCAGATACTTCCACATTTAAAGGATCACCTCCTCTGTTTCCATGCAATCACAAAGCACATCTTCTGCTGCCCTCCACTTTCAGTGTTCCAAAGACTTACCTTCGTTCTACGTTGGTCCACTCCTCTACCAAATAAAAAACACTCTCAAGATCCGATTAAATATTTCCATGCATGTGCAGGCGATGCAGCTATTAACATTTTATCCTCTCTCATGAACAACAATGCAAGGTCACAAACATAACTTGCGTGTGAAACATTTGATAATCTATGATTCTTCTTACATTGTGTTTAAAGTATTCAATTTGGCCATAACTACATGCCGAGTAGTGATCTATCTCAGCCTCCTTCAGAGGGCCTTAGTGTCACAGAGGCAAATTTTAGCCAATTTGATTCACCCCACGTCTCATCACGCAAATGTTTAAGACACTGGATGCTGCAAAGGCTATGGGCCCTGTTATCATTCCGGCAATAGTACCGACATTTTGTGATCCAGCTCTTTTTGCAGTCCTACCCAAGCTGTTCCAGCACAAGGAAGGTGCAGGCTTCGAGCCAGCAGGGTGTAAAATTGCCCAAGTGCGGCCTGTTCAGAAAAATAAATGGCAAATCCAACCCTGCCAGTTAAAGTCATATCAGTGTAATCTGGAACATCAGTAATTTGAAGCAAGGTGCCAACCAAAGTCTTTTATAGCTGCACTTGCTTAGCAAAAATCTGCTCAGTAACGACAAGTTTAGTATCGGCCATGCCCACTCAACACTTGAATTCATTACAGCATTTTTAATACATAGGGTAAAGAGCTGAACTCCAGACGTGATTTGAGAAAGTTGGCATTGATATCAAGGACGCATCTGGCTGACTGTGGCGTCAAGGAGCCATGGCCAATCTGGAGCCAATGGTAATCAGTGGGGAAACTCTCCGTTGGGTTGAGTCTTACCGATCACAAACAAGGATGTCTGTGGCTGCTGGAGGTCAGGCCTCACAGTTCCAGAATATCATTGTAGGAGTTTCTCAGAGCGGTTGTCCAAGCCAAAACATATTCAGCTTCTTCATCAATGACATTGATTCCAACATAATGTCAGAAGAGGGGATGATTGCACAATTCTTGCACCATTTTGGACTCCACAGATATAGATGCAGCCCATGTGAAAATGCAAAAAGACATTGTCAGCATCCAGGCTTGGGCAGGCAACGGCCAAGTAACTTTGCTCCACAAAACGACAATTCAAGGACCTTTGATCCTTAACAATGAATGGCAATACCATCGCTGCATTCCCAACTAGCAACATCCCGGAGGTTACCATTGGCCATAAACGAACCTTCATTAGTAACATCAATGCTGTGGCTAGAACAGTAGGTCAGAAGATAGGAATCCTGCGGCGAATAACCCACCTGGCAACTCCCCAAAATCTGTCCACAATCTACAAGGCACAACTCTAGAACTTGATGGAATACTCAGCACTTGCCTGGATAACTGCAGATGCAACAGCACTCAAGAATCTTGACAACATCCAGAAGGAAGCATCCCGATGAATGGCAGCGTGCCCATGAACATTAACCCCTCCCCACCACCAACCCCCCCCCCCACCTAGCGCACCCCCCGCCCCCCTCACCACCACCGGCATACTGTATCAGCACTATCTAACATCCAGATAACATCCACTAAAGAAAATCAGCAAGGCTCCTTAGGCAGTACCTTCCAAACCCCGGTGTACTAACAACAAGAATGACATGGGGCACAAATCTGGGCTTCGCTGGCTTGGCCAGCATTTCATGGCCATCTCTCGTTCAGGAGATGGTTGGAATCGGCTTCCTTGAACCACAGCAGTCCATGTGGCGTAGGTACACACATAGTGCTGATAGGTTGGAATTTGTAGAATATTGGCCCAGAGACAATGGAGGAGCGGCGACATATTTCCAGGTCAGGGTAATGAGTGACTTGGAGTGTAAATTCCTTTCTGCTGCCCTTCACCTTCCAGATTGTAGTCATGGTGCATTTGGGAGGTGCTGTCTGAGGAGCCTAGGTGAATACCTGCAGTGCACCTTGTACATGGTGTATGCTGCTACTATTAGGCGTCGTTGGTGAAGTTTGTTAACGTTTGTGGATGTGGTATCATTCTATGGTATCAACATCATTCAGTGTTGTAGGAGCTGCACTCATCCAAGAGAATGGGGAGTATACCATGCAACTGCTGACTTGTGCCCTGTAGTGTTGGGCAGAGTTTCTAAAGTCAGTACGTGACTTATTCATCACACAATTCCTTACACCTGAACTGCTGTTGTAGGCATAGTGTGGATTTGGCTAGTCCAGTTCATCTTCAGGTCAATGGATATTGATATTGGAGATTCATAATGTTATTGCCATTGAACGTCAAGGGATGGTGGCTGGAACCTCTCTTGTTGGACATAGCCATTGTCTGGTGCGTGAGTGATGCGAATGTTACCTGACACTTGTCAGCCCAAGCCGGGATATTGCTGCATTTCAGCATGGACTGCTACAGTGCCCAAAGACTCATGAATCGTGCGAGATATTGTGCAAACATCAGCAAACGTTCCCAGTTCTTGGAGCCGAATGTAAAAAAGGTAATTGATGAAGCAGCTGAAAATTTCTGGGCCTGGAAAACGACACTGATGAACTCCTGCAGTGATGCCCTGGAGCCGAGGTGCCTAACCTCCAACAAAAACAACCATTTTCATTTGTGCTGCGTATGAATCCAACCAATGGACAATTACGTCCCTCATCCCCATTGACTGAAGTGCTGAAAGGACTCCTTGATGCCACACTATGTCAAAAGCGGCCTTGCCATCAAGGAGCGTTACTCACAAATCACCTCGCAAGTTCAGCTCTGTGTTCCATGTTTCAATTATGTCTTTAAAAATGCCAGGAAAAGAGTGGATTTGGCGGAACCCAAACTGAGCTTCATTGAGCAGGTTATTGCTAAGCAATGCTTGTTAGCTGCACTGTTGATTACGTCTTCCATTACTTTACTAGTGATCATGAGTAGCTGCGGAAATTGTCAGTTTGGCTTTGTCCTGCTCTCTGTGCACAGGGCATGCCTGGGTAAGTTTCTGCGTAGCTTGGGAGATGCCAGTTTCATAGCAACATTGGAAAAGGTTATCTAGGGATGCAGCAACTTCTGGAGCACGTGTCTTAAGTACTATTGCAAGGATACTGTCAGCGCTCACAGCATTTTCATCACCCAGTGCCTTTTGCCATTTCAGGACATCACGTGGGTACATAGAATTGTCTCAGTGCTGATATCGGTGATGGCCTAGATGGATCATACACTCTGGCTAAATATTGCAGCAAATGCTCCATCTTATTTTTGCTCTAATGTGCTGGGCTCCCCCATGATTGAGGTGGGTGATAATTGTGTAGCCTCCTCCTCCAGTAGGATGTTAAATTGGGCACGACCACTGCCGATTGGATGCGGCAGGACTGCAGGCTTAGACCTGATCCGTTGGTCATATGATCTCCTATCGCTGTCTTTCTCTTACTGTCTAATGCTGTTCGACACGCAAGAAGTCTTGTGTTTTACCTTCGTGAGGTTGACAACTCTTTTTATATTTAGATATTGCTCTGCCTGCTCATGGCATGCCTTCCCACAGTGTTCATTGAACCAGGCCTGTTCCCGTAGACTGAATGAAATGATAGAGTGGGGGATATTCCGGGACATGAGTTTATCAGTTGTGTTAGGGCACAAATCTGCTACTTCTGTTGGCTGTGGCGTTTCATACATGCCGAGTCTGGAGGTGCTACATCATTTCAAAATAAATCACATTTTTCACTGCAGTATTGGTACAGAACATGATGGGCAGTATTTTCAAAATGAAGGCGGGACTTTGGCTCAACAGTGATACTACGGTCCTCATTCCTAACGATACTGTCATGGAGGATGCATCTGTCGCAGTCGGGATGGTGAGGATGAGATCAGGTATGCTTTTGCCTCTTGTTGGCTTTCTCAATTCCTGCCACAGACCAAATCCAGCACCTATGTTACTTAGAATTAGGAGAACTCCACCGATTGTGGGGCTCCCGAGCCACTCTTGGTGATGGACATTGAAATTCCCGAACCGGAGCACATTGTGAGATCTTGGCCCCATCAGTTCTTCTTCCAAGCGGTGTTCAACATGGAGGAGCACTGATTCATCAGCTGGTGGAGTGTGGTATGTGAAAATCAACAGGAGTTTTCCTTGCCCATATTTAGCTTGATGTCATGTTATTTCTTGGGGTCCACAGCCAATGATGAGGGCTCCCAGAGCAACTTCTTTCTGACTGCATGCCACTCCACTGCCACCGTTGCTGCATCTGTCCTGCTGGGGGACAGGACCTAAGGAGGGATGGTGAACACTGTGACATGGTTCTGTGAGGATTATGCAATGTTGTTTCTTGACTAACCTCTGCGAAAACGCTCCCTGTTTTTGCACTAGCACCCAGATGTTATTAATGAGGAGTTTGCAGGGCCGACAGCAATGATTATGTTGTTGTCATTTCCAATACCTAGATCTATGTCTGTTGGCCCATCCAATGTCACCAATTTGTTCAGACCTCGTAGAGAAAAACTGACTGTTTTTGATAGACCACTTCAGAATGTATTTATGAATGAACCACATTACTGTTGGTTTGGGCGATATGTGGCCCAGATCGGGAAAGGGCGACGGATTTGCTTCCTTAATGACATTCGTGAATCAGAAGTCACTTTACACCAGTCAACGCTTTCATAGTCACCATCAGAGTTTAAGTCCCAGGTTTTTTATGAATTAAAATTCCAACCATCTGCCCTGGTGGTTTTCGTACTCTGGCATCCAAGGCATTAGCTTGGATCTTTAGGCTACTTTTCCAACTACAAAATACCATACAAATGTCAACCACTAACTGGATGTTCTCATTAAAGCCACTCAACTTCCTGACTTGCAAATTTATGGCTGTTCCTTCACTTTTCAAAATCCTGGAGTTCTCTCCTTAACAGCCATGTTAGTGCACTTAAATTTTAACAGCTTGCATTGCAGGACTCTAATTATCGAATATATAGGTTAGTTAATGTGTCAAAGTAGTCCTTAGTTAATAATCAGAGATAACCAGAAATGTAGCCATTGCACAGAACTTAGAACGTGCAATAGAAAGCGAAAAATGAATAAAGAGGGGAGCAAGAACCTAAATGGAAAAGAAATAAAATGATAATTATTAAATCTTTAATAAGCAAATGAATGCAGTCGAAATAAGGAATAATTAATGCAATTAAGCATGTATTCGGAATTAAAATTAGATTAGAAATTAAATAACCAATAAATATAGGAACAATAATTTATTGAGCTAAACAGATGAATATAACTTACATGTGAAATAAACGGGAGAGGTTGGGTGTGTGCGTGGATATTGTGAAAGAGAAAATAAACGAGCTATGCATAGAGACTAAATCGAACAGAAATGCACCTTGGTGGGAATTACACTGTAAGCATGTGCAATACGTATTGAATAATTCTGTGTGAAGGGGCCTAACATGATAGAGTCCACAGCGTCAATAAAATTGCAACAGACAAATTACAAACAAAATGCAAAATGGGAACGGCATAAACTGTTCAGTCAAAATTTGCTATCAAGGCACACTATGCTTAGTCAGTAAACAATTTTTTGATGCAGCAATTAGCTTCCACCATGCAACCAAAATGCAGGTGGTGAGCATTTAGCAATAACTTAGAGATGAAAATCCAATGAAACGAATATACCTGATTCATTAGTGTATGAGTGAATATCGAAGATTATTACATTTCCAAATTGATGGTACCCAGAAATCTTTGAGGATCGTAAGTCAGGAGCACATGGCAGATTGAGGGGGAGGAGAGTTCATGGGAGCGGTTGAAGTAAATATGACACGTTTCAAATCCTTGCATTCCATTTCCGATAAGAGAGTAGATCAGAAGCAAGGGGGTGATGGATGAACTGGCAATATTGCAGAAAAGCCAAAAGCAGAATTTCATCGTTCTACTGAGATGCACCACTATATCATCTGGAAATCATGAAGAGAAATGGAAGAGGTCCGCAGGCAAAATGGAGTTCATTGGGTTTTCGAGGTGAAGAGTGTGTTAATGTTTGGTGGCATTGGAAGGGTGTCGGGGTCGCATTGTGGCGGGGGAAGATGCGTGGGGTGTGAGACATTTCAGTGCAACGACGGCACAGAATCTAGACGTGTCTTTAGTTTTATTTTCACTTTTTTATGCATAACAATTGATGCAACATAGTGGAAACAAGCCTTAAGGAAAAGGTCGCAAAAGGGTCAAGTTTGCATTTTACTTGTGTGTTTATTTATTTTTTGTAAATCCTATCTATTTTACGAAATATCCTAAATATGCATCAATTTTGTGATGTGAACATGATGCACAATAAAATGAAGGATATCTGGAAAGGAAAACCTTTGAACTTCAAAATACCAAGAATGGAACTGGAAAGTTGCTTTCTGAGACGCCCGTGACAAATGTTACTTTGGCTTCTGATGGCACTCCTTTTTGTGCTCGTACAGGGGTGACAGACTACCTGGCCACTGAGGTCTGCACGTCTAAACATAAATTTAACCTCGTGACATTTTTAAACAACAACATTACATGCTTCAGGAGCCTTATGAAGTTTCTGTCAAAATAAATGAAAAAGTTGTTTACATTTGCAGGCCAATTGAGATATTGAATGAGAATTCTGAGTGAGTGAGGGGACATGAATATGCATGGAGCAAATTAATTGCAGGGGACATTAATGCATGGAAACATCTGGGGTATAAGCATCGTTGCTAAGTTCAGCATTTGCTGCCTATCGTCAATTGTCTCTGACACAGTGGTTGTCAGTCACCCAAAGCTGCCGTCCAAGTCGTTCCTGTGCACCCCCAGTGCTGTTATGAAGGGATTTTAAGAACGAACATGCAACTAGTTTGAAAGCGAGAAAATATAGATCTGAGTCAGTTTTGTATGTGATTTGCCGGGAAGTGGCCAATGGTGGTTCCCCAAAGCACTTGTTGATGGGAGAGGGGAGGCGGAGCCTGAGGGGAGAAATACTGCAGCTTTCTCGATTCTCGAGAATTAGTCTTTCCAGGTTCTGCTCCACGAATGTGGCGTGGCAGCTTGCACCAGGACTGCAAAACAGTTCACCATATTTTACCCGGGTCAACGTGCATGAACTTTTTTATCTTGCTCTCAATTAAGTGGAGACAAAGCGTCCCTTTCAGGTAACATGCACGTCGAGGATTTCAACGTAAGGATATCAAGGGGCAGGATCATACTTCACTAGAACCTCCCATGTTATTAAGACTTGGTTTAGTAGCTCATTACATGCTGTTTGAGGGCAGTTAAATACGAGGCTATTGTGAACCATAATTTCCTCAGTCTGACAAATTTCAGTTTGTTAATTATTTGGCGGTTTTGAGATATATATTGAAAACTTGGTCTTAACCTTCTTGATACATGCGAACACAATATGCATTAATTAAATTTTCACGCATTTACTTGCCTTGCAGGAGAGCAGGCCGACTTAATCCTTGTCTTCTTTGACCCGATGGTCCAGGCTCTGTGGAAACGAACTCTGAACATTGTTCAAAAGCTAAACGAAACACATGGCGACAAACTGAAGTTTTATCCTAGCAAAGCCGATGAAGCTGGTCATGAGAGTGACAGACCGGTAAGGAGATCAAATTAGCACACCTGCAACTTAGCTTCATTGGTGCATTTAGATTCCATAATTTTGTCCAAGTCTTGTGATGAATTGTCAGTTCAGAGTTCATGTCCGCGTTTTGAATTTTGCTTAGCACTGGGAAGAATGTTATTCAGAAGGCAAGCAAAGTAAAATGTTAAGATTTAGTCATTGACAGCGCACCATAGTGAAAATGGCAGTACAGGCAGTTAAACAAGTTTCTTCAATAGAGTGATGTTAGGAGACAGGGAAACATGAAGCAACTTGTGGGCTAACTTAGCTAGCAAACTGGAGGCTTGATATCTACACTATTTTCAAATTACTGCAATCCAGAGAGCTGATTTGTTACGGAAGTTCGACATAACTTTAATTTGAATATTCAAGGAACCCTGAAAGATTGTGTCAGCGTGGCTGTGTAGAGCTGAAGATATTTCACTGGTTTCATTTTTTGTGCATTTGCTAGAAAAAAGGTTCTTGTTGCGATAAGAACCCCATTTTGTATATAGAGCACAGGGAGGCCGAAGCGCTGCTAGCAGGTTCTGAGCAATTAGGGCTAAAGAAAAAAAATGTTTTGAGGAGCTGGTAAGATGCTGTTCAGTGATTTCTCTCATCCTGAGAAATTTGGGGATCGGAATTGCTCTGGGAGAATTGAATAGCCACGTGTAAGTATGTGGCTGGTTTTTGAGAAAGTCGGGGCAATGCCAGATTAGTGAAACTAGCTGTTTATACAGCAATTGCAATCATACCAATAATCTGTGACACAAGTTTAGCTTTTCAAATCCCGTGGAAAACCAACTTAATTGAAGACATTGCAACATCGGAAGATGAGCAATAGCTGTTGCAGAGCAAGTCAGAAAGGTACTTGAGGGAATTCAGAAGCTATATCTTCGAAATTGAGGAGTGAGAGAGACAGTTGTTTAATGAGAGTGTCCTATGCGATGTAGCCGCTGACGTCTGGTTCCAATAGACATAAACCTGTTGGTCTCATTCTGTTGTTTCTGCCTTTTGGTGTGTAGTGGGGTGTGTTCGAGCACAGTTCTCCGGTTAATTCAAATTCACCTCATCTAAGTTCTGAACATTAGACTAGACAATATATGTGCTAGAGTTTCTTTTTTTCTGTTTTCAAATTATGTATAACAATCTATATGTTGGAAGTTTAAAACCATGGAATCTTTTGGCTTTATACCTCTAAAGATTTACTGGGATTTGATTACTTTCTTGCTTACTTTTTTTGAAAGATTACTGGACCATCAAAATAAGAGAACAGAGAACAGTGCCCTGTGATCAGTGTTTTCAAATTAGCTGAGGCAAAACAGATGTGTTACAGAATGTGTACAAATGTTCGTTAAGGGTCAACAGAATATGCTTGTTCTGGCATGTGTTCCATAAGGTTTACGTTATGATTAATTGCATTACATCATTAGAACGCACAGTACATGCATTAAGCGAATATTGGTTTCAAAGTCCAATTTTTCTAAGCCTTTTTTTAAAAAAAGCAAGATAAATAGTTATTCAGATATCGTGCTGTGTATTCGTGTTGCTTTAATATTTAAGTAAAAAAAACTTTGCATGTGAAAAGGTGGGTTTGGTAAAACATGTTGGGCTCTTTAGTCTTATAGAAATGCAGGTCAATGAGGTCGCAGTTTAGGACTGGACTTTCAAATCTGATGATATTAAAATTAATCCAACAAACTGCATTAATTAATATAATATTATCTGATAACAATTTAACGGACGAGGATATATTACAGTGAATTTTACTGTTGTTAAGATGGACATGGTATTGGACCTGATCTGATTTAGAGAAGGTAATTTTTGGGGCTAACCAACATACTTTAACCAAATAAAATCAATGAACAAATTATAGGTTATGCATACTGCTATGCTAGATTTTCCTATTATAATAACACCTGTTAACAAATATTTTATTCAGTGAATTCTATCTGATTTGACATACCAATAAAGTCATCTTTACAGCAGTTTGACCTTGAATTTGTGCCATGGTATAAGTCCCACTTCTAGAGAATTGATTTAAAATTTCATACCGCTGCAATTTTACATACTATAATTGAATACAATGTCAAAAAAATCACGTATTCTTCAGTACCTCTCAGGTTCTCGAAAGTTAATGTAATTTCTTGTAGAATTGGCAATCACTGAAATTGCAGGGAAGAGAGAGTTTCCAAAATAATCCTTTAACTTTGCACACAATCAATGGACCGTAGTATCTGTGTAGTAGCAATCAGAGTCATATTACCACTCCGCTCGTTGTTACCACACCCCCACACCCACACCCCCAGCACTTCTTCCCACCTGACCTCCTGGCTGAGGTCGCGTGAGAACAATGTAGAGCAAACGGTTTCAGAAGCCTTGTGTCGCAAGCTTGGAGAATTGTAGGCCAGGCTGCCAAGCACGCTGTTTTACAAAAATAGCTGTTGTTCAGACTACAAGATCCACCACGAACCTGTTTGATTTTCCGGGGGGATTTTTTTTCATCTTGAGGAAAGTGGACAGGGTTGGGGTTTCGAGTGGGGTCAGAGAGCAGCGTTTTCAGTGGTTCACTGCTGCGGGTCGGCTGATCAGCGGGGTTGGACAGTGAGTGGGGTGGTCAGTGTGAAGACCAGTGGCCAGCAGAGAGAAAGATCGATAGTGGGCGTGGTCAGTAGGGTTTGGGTGTCTGTGGGACGTTTTGACGTGGATATGATGTCAGTGGGTTGTCATTAAGTCAAAGGGTGCTCAGTGGGGAAAACCTTCAGGTAGTCAGTGGGCTGCTTGATGAGAAAGGGTGCGGCGGCGTTCTTGGGGCTGAAGCTTGTCCACGATGAGGGCTGACGGTGCTGGGACAGTCCCGTTGTGAGGAAGGGATTGGTGTATCCACTTTGGAGGCTGGGAGTGCTGTGAGTCTATGGTGGGTTTGAAGGCAGTGTGGGCTTTCATTGAACTATGGTGCATTTTGGGTTTCGGGATTTGGTAGAGAAGTGATAGTACTATTTGTACCCAGAATTTATAACTATACTTTTTAATACTGCTAGCATTTTCCTTGGAGTATTTAATGTCAGACAGTCAGAACCATCCCACTTTTGAGAATTGTATCGTTTTTTCTCATTGGATGGTTCCAAAAGTTGGGTGATTGCCCAAAGGAAGTGTGAACATCGAAGCAATTGTTGTGCAACCCTGTCCTGTGGCTTCTTGGCGGCGGAGTCAATGTGTGGTCCCAGCAAAATATTGGACCATCCCCAAGTGTCCACCCAGGAGCTCAACATTTGCAGTCCAAGAAAAGCATGAGGGTTATGTAATGCACAAAACATTTCAATGTAGCGTTGATAAAACTGATGTGCCTTAACCATATTTATCTGGCAACAATTATTCCAATCTGCTCACAAAAAAAGATGAGCAGGAATGTTTATTTCAGTGACGTTTAAAAAACGAAGCTAAAAATGGCATTTGTACTTCTATCCAATAAAATACCTGCAAAAGCACGGTCTGTTTAGGACGAGACCGGCAACTAATCAATTCTGATGTATTATTCCCTGGGAATGAAAAGTCCCTTCTACCCATGTCAAAAGCAAATTGGTTTAGAGTAAGATCAGAGTTGAATGTGTTGAGTCAAAAATTCGTGTGGGAACCTAGGGATTCGAATCATTGTGCACTGGCAGCAGTCCACGCGAACTCTAGGAGAACATCCACCTTCACGTAAAACCCATTCGGAATACTGTTCTGATGAATCTGAATCGCATAATGAGACCTGTAGAGCAGCTGCTGAAAAATATTTCTGTTAGGCGCGGCTCATCTGAGGGGAATTTTACAAAAATAAAGAGAAAGAAAAGGCAATAGAACAGGTAGTGAAAAAAATAATGATGCAGGAGCAGGGATTTATGGGAACAAGCGTGCAAATGTTTAGCAACAGCAAACTTTATGTCAAATTAGGTATAAGCAGTAAAAACTAAACGAATTAAGGGCTCTGCATCTGAGTTTCACAGCATCGGTAGCCAGATGGATGAAATGAGAGCACAAATAGAAATAAATAATGATAATCTAATAGCCTGTACATAGACATAAATAGAATTTACCCAGACTGGACCCTGAATATTCAAGGATTTCTGAGCATTGAAAATTAAAAAATGAAAAGAAATAGTGTAAGGTATCGCTGCTATATTTTAAATCAGTTGGTTACAATAGCGAAAGTTTTCTTATTTAAGGAGCTCAAGAAAGCGAATCAGTATGGATGGGAATAAGGAATCCCAAACTGGTATGATTCATTTCCTGCTCCCTCGCATCAACACCCCCAGCACCATCCGGCCTCACCAACGCTGCCCATCCCTACCGCAAGTGCAGCTACATAATATGGAAAACTGTACTTGAGGAAATACTCAGCATCCCAAGAAATAGATTGCAAAAGACGTTCCGACTCGAATCTTGACTTCGATTGGAAAAAAAAAAGATTTGCCTTTATTATGTTTAAGGATGAGTTCATAGAATGTACTGTGGACAGTAACCTTTGTGCAATACCTGGTTCAAGCTGTCAAGAGCCAGGATATTCAGAAAAAGTGGCGTTTAATAAAAATATCACCTTTCAAAATTGCCCAAAGTATGAGAAAGTTTCGAGCGATTTGAAAGCACAAAAATGCAAATCTATGTTCCAGAAATGACAGCGACTGCAAACATTAATCCACAGGTCAGTTAACCGAATGTGTTTAATTTGGAAACTTCTAGAGCACATTTTTAAAGTGATAGTAGCAGAACATTTGGAAAATAATACTGCAGTCCAGCAGATGCTATTTAATTTTGTGAAAGGGCACTTGTGTTTTGCATATGTATTGGAGTTCTTAGAGAATGTATCAAGGAGGGTGGATAAAGCCGAAGCAGATAATTTTTAAAATTTGTATTTTCAAGTTTCACGTAATCAGGACATCAATAAAAGCAAACTCGTGCAGATGCTGGAAACTTTAAGTGAAAACAGAAAACGTTAGGGAAAAACGTTGGCAGCTCGGCAAAATCTGTCTCGAGAGAAACCGATATAACATTTTGACTCCGTGTAATTCCTCTTCAGAGGCAGAGCTGCTGCGATTTTCCAGCACTTTCCTTTTTTTATTGAAATAAGAACATATAATTTTCCTATGATATGCCAGCATGAATAGCGTTCTTTCGACATAAGTGGGTCAATTTCAATTGGCAAATTGTAACTAGTGGAGTGAAAGAGAATCGGTTTTGAGGCATTAACTGTTACTGATCTGTAATAATGTCCTGGCTGAAAATGTCAACTGTGTCGAAGCCAAATGTAAAGCAAGATCATGAGGGCAGCACAATCTGTGGCAGACAGGAAACATGTGGAGAGGTTAAGCAAATGGACAAAAATTTGGCACATTGAAGATGATGCGGAAAAATATGAGGCTGTGCAAAGAACAGAACTTGATTGAAAGAAGAGAAAACACACAAAAAAAAATGGAAACAGGCTGCAGAATGCTGTGGCACAGAAGGGCATTGCTATAATTGCAGATGAATCACAATCATGTCAACCTGCTGGTAAAGCATGCAATTAGTAAAGGAAACGATATATCGTCCTTAATTACAAGGGGAAACCGGAATAGAGAAGGCAGTCATGAAGTCTTGCTACAGCAGTACATGTCATTTGTTAGACTGCAGCAAGTGTAGCGAGAGCAGCTTTCCTCACCCAGAGTCAGTAGCCCGTAAGGTATATTTGAATTGGAAGTACTTTAGGCAAGGCAGATCGAGGGATTCACGGCAAAAGGCGCTTGCCTCATGAGTAAATGTTGAGCAGGTTGGGATTACGCTCATTGAAATTCAGAAAGAATTGGGTTGATCTTATTGTAACATATAAGACAGTGTTGGTGCTGGGCAGGGTGAATTTTGAGGTGTTGTTTCCCAGTGATGATCAATCTGGAACCACATGTCACTGTTTGAAAATAAGGAGCCTCCCATTTAAGAACGAAATGAGGAAGAATTTATATATTCCGAGTTATCTTTGTCAGCTAATAGAGGAGCCTTAATAATTAAAAGTATTCAAAAATTAGTTACACAATTTTTTGATTGACAGGGACTTCAATGGTTGAGGATGGCGGGGCAGCGGGCAGGACTGAGGAGTAAAGGCCACCATCATGCATGATATTGAATGGTGGAGCGTACCTAGGCGGCCAGATTGCTAACTCCTGTTTAATTCTTATATGGTAATGTTATTATGTGTTTTATTCCTTATTCAAGTATCTAGCCTGCTATATCAGGTTGGTTCCCAGACCATTCTCTTGATTGGTATACTGACAAAGGGGTAGGAATTTTGATTAAAATCGAAACCAAAGTTCTCCCTTGATTTGCTTGAACATCCATGACAAAAACATTATTCAACATTATTTCACGTTTATACTGATGCTCGTGAACATATATGTTGCTTGATCAGCACCGACATAAACCAAATGAGCTAACTGATTATCTCATATCGGTTACTGGATCGATCCTTACAAAAAAGCCCGCCTTGTCTAAAGAAAATAGAACACCGAACGTAATTCAAACGCATTTTAATGTTCTGAAGTGCTTTGTGTCGTTCTCTGAATCTGCAAAACTCTACAAGCACAAGTCCTACGTAATTACAATTGAACTTTGCCTGTTAAAAGATGAACGTGTGTTTAAATATAGAGGGGAATGCATTTGATTTCTTCTTCAGACAGTTATGATGCAGATAGTACAAGAACTGTGCAAAGACCCGCGCTGAACAAATGTGGCTTTGATATGCCGACCATCTATATCCCAGCTCCAAACAAGGTAGGGCTGTCTGTTTCCACATCAAAAAATGCAAAGCTGACATAAGGCGTTTTAGAATGCTGTGTAGATCAGTCGCAGTGTGTATTTTTGCCCACTATCTTGTAGGAATCTCATGGGTTGTGGACAGCCATCATTGAGTTGGCTCTACATGGAGACAATTCAGAATATACTTCCTGCACGGCACTGTGTTGGGTGATTTATCTTAGTGAGCATTAGGGCTAATTTGAATGAGATTATGCAATGTTAACAGAGTTGTATACAGTAGTAAAACGCGTGGAAACTGAATTGAAAACATTATGAAGCCTATTCATCCAATTTCTAAATTGTGTTATTCCTCCCACGTTGCCGTCCACAGGGCAGTGACCAGATATTTGAATCACAGCCACCTGAAATGCAGTGCACTTTAAATGTAATCAGTTGGCCAACGCCACTTTGTTAATTCAATCTTATGTGGAGGGGAAAAAAAAAAAAACACAACGGGGATCTCTGCTGACTGAGGCATGAAGGTAACTAAAAATCATTGCTGCTTCTGCTCTTCATTTTGTAAATACTTTGAGGGCAGCAAAGAGCTTTAGAAGTAATGTTGGTGAGTTGTAACAGTGCAAACTGGAACACATTCATGTAGCAGCTGCACCGGTGGGTATTAGAGCAGCTATTTCTGAGTCTAAATCACGCTAATTTATGAAATGGTCCCACTGTAAGAGATATGTTACAATTTTTTAACAGCGGGGTGATGCATTTTTTGTGAATTCCAGCGATGTACCTACCATGTTGGAATGCACTAATTGCTGAAAAAAAGAGAGGGAAATATGTGCCAACAAAAATAAATCTTTGAAACTGGTCATGGCTTGCCGTACGTAATATTGGGATGTTAAATGCCGATTTGTTTTCAATGTAGCATTTCTACAGTAGGAACTACGTCCCGTAGGAAAACATTGTGATATTGTTTTAAGTGGACCATGTACCCAGCAGGTGTGTGATATAGACACTCGTGTTGTAATCCAGGAGCAGAACGGCACAAGTGATATTGAATCTTATGGTTCCTTGGTATCGGGAACTGGCGTGTAAATTGAAAACTCCAAAAATGAAATTGTAGATCAGTGGATGTTTTATTCATAGTTCCGAAACAGGCATGCCATCATCAAGTTTAGGTTTAAAGAGCCCTTTGGTTGTATAATCTTATTTCTAGTTGTTTAGGCGAAAAGCTTTTGAAATTTCTAGCCATTAGACACATTTTGAACGTCAGCATTTAAACTTAACCATAACATAATGGTTCTGATTCTGCAAATCCGCCCCTACACAGCCAACCTGATTTTAGTTGTGTTCAAGCAATCCAATGTCATATAATATTTCCAATTTCACACTATAGGCAACATATAAGTTTCAATTTCTCCCTTAATTTTGTGAAACCTGAGGTTCAACAACTTTACAATGAATTGCCAACAGCAGTGGCGGGGATGGGTAAAAGGCATTTTAACTTAATGACCGATGCGAACACAGTAATCGTCAATATATCCTTTCGGTGAGGTACCTATATTGTCTTATTTTGTGTTCTCATTGCCTGTCCAATTAGTTTGGGCTGTCCGCCAATACGGTGTGTTAATCAGATATAAGAAGTATGCAAAAAAATAGAAAGGACGATCAAACGGACTGTACAAAACACACTGATTCAGCTCGAGAATGATTGCAAATTGATCATCAGAACTACTATTTGCAAGCTCCAGGAGAACAGGTGACGTTTTAGCATTTTCTGTATTCAGAAAGTGCATTATACTTGGCAAAGAGTGATAATATCAAAAAGGTTGTGCAAAGTTGTAGCAGAAAATAAGACATTAAAAGTAAAGAGGGAAAAGCGACAGGCAGTCAGAACTCGTTATTAAGCAAGGAAGCTATGAACCGAAATCTACAGCCAAGTGAAACATGGCGCATTATGCTCGTTATTTTGCATTGTACTTGAAGCAGAGTCTTAGGAGCAGCAGTAGGTGAGGCCTTAGCCTAATATTTAATAGCTCCTGACTTTTACATAAGCCATGGCATGCATACGGCTGGTCAAGGTGATTTTGAGCTCAATGAAGACGTTCTGGGATGTGTCTGGGTGATTTAGCAATGTGAATTGCTTTTAATTTGAATGCCCAAGTTTAAGGATTCTCGTGTTGGCGATGGTTATTGTCTGCTTCGAAAGTCCATTATTAGTTTTCAACCAAAGGTGGAATATTGCCCAGGCCTTCTTGCAATTATACAAAACAAGTGTTTCTCTCCCTTCGTAGTCCAGAGTAGCAATGAACAGTGACATCATGAAACATCATCCGCATTTGTGGCCGTATTATGCAGAAATTATTGTTGATGAAACAACGGAAGATGTTTGGGTCTCTAAAAAACTATTTAATGAAATGCTGCAGCCATTAAATGGAGCTGGAATGTGCGAATCAGACATGCATCCCCATTTCCCCCTCAGTTCGCTACGAATCCAGTCAGCACATGAATCATTTCAGGCGATTCCCTGATCTCCATTTAATTTACCTGTATCAGAGCGGCTTCATGCCAAACACGGTGAAAGGTATCCCACCATCGCACAACCCTTGACACGCCTCTTTGATTCAAGAGGTTTCAGTCCCATTTCACACCTTGAATTCTGTTCCTATTTTGACATGTATGCAATTTGGTTGCAATGAAGTCAGAATTCGATTGACCCTGATGGAGCCCAAACACAGAACGGATTGATGTTGTCTAAATGCTGTTTGATAGCAATTCCATCGATCCCTCGTATGACAGTGCTGATGATGGGGAAAAGGCCCCTCGGATGACAATTATCCAGTTTGATTTTGTCCCACTTTCCATGGACAGATCACACCGGAGAAATGTTGTGCCAAATTGTCGGATGCACACCATTGTTGCAGCTTGTGCAGGGCCAGCAACTCAGTTTTGGAGCAGAGGTATCCAGAGTAAGGGCTGGTATAATTTTTAGTGCATGTGTCTGCTTCGTCCAGTCCATTCATCTCAGGGCTGACATCACGTGCAATAAATCAATTTATCTGAACACAGACATTTGTGAATGTCGGTCTCAGGTGGATACGAAGGTAGGTCATGAACCCAATGCATCTGGCAAATGATGGCTGAAAATCTTTGAGACGCTTTTTATTTCATTGACATTTTGTGTTGCTCCATCATTCACGGTGGCGGGACTTTTATACACCCCCCACCCCCCCACCCGCCCCCCGGCAAAACCACCTGCTTCCTTCAGTTAGAAGGTTAATTGACCATCACGATTCATAACTGGATGTGATACGACTCAATATTTTTGAGCTGATACGATCGTTGTGGTATTACGTAGCACAGTTATTCTTTCTTGGATTACTGAGCAACTGGTATGTGGTGACATAGTGATATTGTCACTAGCCTGCTATTCCAGGAACGAGGGTTTAAATCCCATCACGACAGATGGTGCAATTTGTATTCAATAAAAATGTGGAAGTAAATGTCTGTAGTGATGTTGAAAACATTTCTGATTGTCACTTAAACTCAGATGGTTCGCTTATGTTCTTTAAGGAAGGAAATATGCCCCTGTACGTGGCTTAACCTGCACGTGACTTCAGATCCACAGTAATTAATCATAAAAGCCCTCTGGACATGGCAATTTGGGATGGGCAATAAATGCAGTCCTAGTTAGCGACAGACACATCCCATGACATAACAAAAAAAGAAAGCATTTTTTGTTTAGCCAGATTTGCATTGCCATTTAACTAAGACCATTCCTTGGCTTTATGTTAATTATTGAGCGAAGAATATACACCCTGATAAGGTTACACATTGTGGGATCAAATTTATCTTTTAGTCATGAACCACTGGGCTTCAATAATTCCAAGGATTAAACTGCTTGCTCTGTTGTGAATCGACCCAAACAAGGAAATTGTGAAATTCATGGATGTTGGTAGGTTAATCATGGACACGTCGAGCATCTTTCTCCCCTCTTGCTCTTCCCTTCATACCTGCGAGAAGCAGAATCCAGCAAATATGCCCTTCATGATTTGTCCAGCGCAATCAGTAGTCCTGGATTCGCAATATCATTTGTAGTAGATATTGATCTCCTCTGTCCTAAACACAGTAAGTGTCCCAGATGTTAGCAGCGCTTTTGTCTGTCATAGGTATGGCCTGGCGCCAATAGACTTCAGGGGATCCAGATGCAACTTTGAGGATACCACGCGACATTCTTTCAGAAAAAAGTGAACTTCTGCGGCACTACCTTTGGCAGTTATGCCCTGTATGATGGGCAAGTATGATAATGAATGTAACAGTGACCATGGCTCTCAAAGGGATTCAACCAGCATGACTAAATGAATCGGGTCATTAATTTCTCGATGACAGCTTTGTCCAGCATTGACCCGAAAATTATTGCTGCTTTAGTTCTTCTTGTCGATCGCTGCCACATAGTTCATCCGCCTTGAATTTTTAATCATTTTCCCCTGACATTTCGGACCATTTCAAGGGTTAGTAAGAAACAATCGCGTTGTTACTTGTCCAAAGTCACATTTAATGAAGTGGAGGCAGATTTCCTACCTGATCGTAATCAAGAATTTTATTAAGCATTTATGAGAATTTCGCACTTGCTAACACAGAAACATAGAAACTTGGAGGAGGAGCAGGCCATTCGGAACTTTGAGCCTGTTCCGCCATTCATTATGATCATGAATGATCATCAAACTCAATAGCTTGCTCCTGCTTTCTCCCCATAACCTTTGATCCCTTTTGCCCTAGAGCTATATCGAACTCCTTCTTGAAAACAATGTTTCATTGCCAAGTACTTTCTGTGGCAACGACTTCCACAGTCTCACCACTCTCCAAGCGAAGAAATGTCTCCTCATCTCAGTCCAAATGATTAACCGCATATCGTCAGACTGTGGCTCTGGACTCAGCCACCATCTGGAACATTCTTCCTGCATCTACCCTGCCAAGTACTGTTAGAATTTTATAGGTTTCGGTTAGATCCCCCTTAATTCTTCTGAACTCCAGCGAATACAATTTTACTCTACTCAATATCTCCTCACCATCCCAGGAATTAGTCACGTAAACACTAGCTGCACTTCCTATGTAGCAAACACACCTCTGCTAATCTAAGGAGACCAAAACTGCTCACAATATTCCTGGTGGTCTCACCAAGGCTCGCTACAATTACTGTTAGGCACCCCTGCCCCTGTCCTCGAAACATCTGGCTATGAAGGCCAACATGCCATTTGCATTATTTACCACCTACTATATCTGCAGGCTTACCGTCAGCAACTTTTGTACAAGGACAACGAGGTATCACTGCACATTTCCCTCTCTCAACTACAGCCATTCAGATAATAATCTGCCTCCTGCTTTGTCACCAAAGTGGAAAACCACACATTAATCCACATTAATCTCCATCTGCCTTGCATCTGTGCACTCACTCAACTTGTCCAAATCACACTGACATGCTCACAAACATCTGTGATGGACCTTAAACTTTCAGAGTATAACCACACGCGGCATGGGCTTCCGGCTTCGCGTCGGTCACATGCACATACTGTCGCATTACCTCCGTCCCAACAACGGACACCACCATTTCGAAAGGAATGTCGTCATCCAATGCCGGGCTCCGACCCCCCATGAACCGTTGCAGTCCTCCGAATTCTCGGGTCCACGATCCCGGCACAAAAAAACGGATCTGCAATTCTCTCACCTCTGACTCCGACCACGAACCAAGACTTCAGGAAATGACTAACTGGACATCCCTAAGCTTTGAAAACCACCGCATGACAACCTCATATATCCCGTGCTCCCACCTCTGCACCACACCCCTCGCCCCCATGAACTGGCACGAGTCAGTTTAGACTGTTAAAGGGGCCGCGTACAGCTGGCAATATCAGCTGAGCACTAAAGGAATTTTGAAGGAAAGGAAATGTGGACCAGATGGCATATACCATTCCAAATATATTTTCTTTCATGTAAATGATGTGGGTTTCGCAGACTGGAACAACATTTATTGTGCATCCCTAGCTGTCAAGCATAAGGTGGTGATGAGATGACTTCTAGAAAAGCTGCAGCCCATGAGCTTTATTTGGCACGTATAGTTATGTGAGGAAAATATTTCCAGTATTTTGTCCCAGTTACAGTGAAGTGAGGCTATATATTTCCCAGTCAACATGTTGAGTGACATGGAGGGGAACTTCCAGCTCGAGCTGTTCCCAACTACTTGATGTCCTTGCTCTTCTAGCTGGTAGTGGCCGTGAGTTTGAAACGTGCTGTCGAATGAGCCATGGTGATTCCCGGCAGTGTACCTTATAGATGGTACAAACTGTTGCTGTTGTGTGTCGGTGGTCGAGGGAGCATTTTTTTTTTTTGGTGCCAATCATTCGAGCTGCTTTGCCCAGGATGGTGTTAAGCTTCCTGACTCTTAAGGGGATCTGCATTCAACCAGATGTTTTTGTAAAAGACAACCACACTACTGCCTTGTGCTTTGTAGATTGTGGGCAGTCTATTTTGAGTGAGGAGGTTGTTTACTGTTGCACGATTCCTAGCATCCGACCTGCTCTTGTCGCCAAAATATTTATAGGGCTATTCATGTTCAGTTTACGGTTAATGGTAACCACCAGGAAATTGATAGTGAGAGATTCCTTCAAGGTAATGCAAATGAGTATCTGTGGATCGTGGTTATATTCTGTTTTTTGGAGATGGTCATTGCCTGGCACTTTTGTGGCATGAACGTTGCACACAAATTGTCTATCTAAGCCTGGATATTGTTCACGAATTGTTGCATTTCAACATGGACTGTTTCAGTAGGTAAGAAAAAGCAAATCACGCTGAGTATAGTATAATCATCAACAGACATCTCCACTTCTGATGCTACAATGGGAAGAACATCATTGATGAAGCAGCTGCAGATAGATGGGCCCAGGGCACTACCCTGAGGAAACTCTGCAGTAATGTCTTGCAGCTGAGATAACGGACCTCCAACTTGCACAAACGCCTTCCATTATGGTAGGTATGACTCCAACCAGCCGAGATTTCCCCCCTCTGATTTCCGTTGGCTCTAGTTTTCCTCAGGCCCCTTGATGCCACACTCGGTCAAATGTTGCATTCACGTTAAGGGCATTAACTCTCAACTTGCCTCGGGATATCAGCGATTTGTCTATGTTTGAACCAAGGCTCTAATTAGGTCAGGACCTGAGTCGCCCTGGCGAGCCCAGACTAGGCATCAGTGAGCAGGTTGTGGCTAAGCAAGTGCCGCTTGAGAGCAGGGCTGATGTCCCTCCCATTACTTTGCTGATGATCGAGAGAGGCTGGTAATTTAGGACTCGGCCAGCTCTGTCAGCACTGGTGCTACAGAGCAACCCAGAATACATCTGTGCCCTTGTCACCCTCGCTGCTTACTCCAAGTGCCGTTCAGCATGGAGGTGTACTGATTAATTAACTGATGGAGGGTGGTACATTGTAATCAGCAGGATGTTTCCATTGCCCATGCTTGACTTTGTGCCATGAAACTTCATGGGGTCGAGCATCGTGGTTTTGCACATGCAGGGAATCTCCCTAGTGCATGTGCGCGACTGCGCCAACATCTCTGCTGGGCCACTCCTTATGGTGGGACAGGACATGTTCAGGGATGGTGATGGTGACTCCTGGGACGTAATATGTAATCTACAATTCCATGATGGTCCATATGTCAGGCTGTTGACTGATTATAGTGTGAGAGTGCGCTCCCAATTTTGGCACCAGGCTGAGATTCTGCCACCAGCTGCAGTGGAGAAAGTCGCTCAATCAAGTTTGTCATTAAAAAAGCGAGTTTCACACCTGAAGTGATTCACACCTTGAAGGCGTATTATTGTCCTCTGCTCATTTGTTAATTGTCTCAATCAGCAATTAAAAGGACACTTAAATGACGTGGGCGGGTTCACGATCATTTTACCAATCATGCCATGGTATTAACTAAAGCAAGCGCGATGACACCGGGAGCGTCCCCCTACGTCATCACGCCCTTCAATCATAAGGACAGAAACGGGGATGTTCGCTGATGATTGCGCACTTTGAGCACCATTCACGGCTCCTCTGATACTGAAGCAGTCCATTTCCAAATCCTGCAAGGCCTGAACAATTTCCAGCCCAGATTGAAAAGTGACAAGTAACTTTAGAGCCACACAAGTGTCAGGCAATTTCCATCTCCAAAAAGGAAGAATCTATCCATCAGTCCTGGACATTCAATGGTAGTTCTAACGCTGACTCCACGAACTATCAAAATCCTTGGTGTTACCATTGACCACAAATTGTTCTGCACGTTCCATTGAAATATAGTGGTCACAATTGAACGTTAGAAGCTAGGGATGCTGCGACGAGTAAGTCACCTCAACATCTTCTACATGGCAAATGTCAGGATTGTAATCGAATGTCCTCCGCTTCCCTAGATGAGTGCAGCTCCAAAAACGATTCAATGAAACGAAATAAAAACAACATTATCCAGAATCAGGACCTGTGTGTGAGTTCATTGGGGGAGCGGCAGTTATTTTATTTTTACCTTGTATGTTTGTTAGCTGCCCACGATACAATTTGACGTAATTCAGAGGGAAAATAGTCTAAATTGTTATGGCGTCCACAATGTAACCAATTACAGACCTGTGCCTAAAATTAGACAGATATCCACAGAAGATATTGGAGACAATGGCATGATATTAACATATGAACATACAGCTTCCGTAATGTCCTTGTTCACATTGCTGAAATGTACTGTCGCTCTGCGATCAAATTTTAAAGTTGAAATTATTTAATGGAGTTTCTGGAGTATGTATTGTTCCCTCAAGCAATGAAAACAATATGCATGTGTATCATTTCAGTGAAAAGGTGTCGAAGAACAGGAGAGCATGTATCAAGCATATGTTTTCCTGCTCCATGAGGTACCTGGCACCATTGTGCCTACTTGCAAGTTTTATCATTTCGAATACACCAAGGGAACATCTCACTGATATGATGGGAGAGGACGTGACAAATAATTCACTCATCTGGGCGGTATGGATCTATTATTTGACAGAGAAATGTAGTGTCAGATTTAGCTCAGTAGTTTCTCCATGCAAATAGTAGGCTTGTTTCATAATGTGTGCCTCAGTAAATCGGCAATATACGACCTGGAGTTTAGAAGAATAGAAGGTTAACATCTCTGCTTTGCAAGGTTATGAATGGTCGTGAAATAATGAATGTTAAATGTTGAGGTCGATCCTTCCCTGCCGGCGTTATTCATTGGGTGGGCTGGTGGGGATCGGTGACTGAAATAGGATAAATTGACCACCCGCAGGGTTCTCTCTGGCCCGAACTCCAAACGGTTTTCCACAAAAGAGCAGGTCATGGCCTCATGCAGGCCCACCGCTCTTGCACAGTTGAAGTCCTTAAGTGGCCAATTAGTAGCTAATTAGGAGCCACTTCCAGCTCAGACTCAAATATTCGGCTGGTGGGAGCATTTCTCCAGTGTGAATGCAGCCCATAATTTATCAGCTTTAGGCCTTGGGCGGAAAGTGGGCGCCACTTTCTGAAGCCCCCTTCTATCATTGTATCCAGCCCCGGCTAACTTGTGTTCCAGTGGATGCTCTATTACCGTATCCACCTGCCAACCTACTATCGTATACCGGCATCTCCCCCGACAACCCAATCGCCCGCTATGCACTCCTGAAGTCTTCAATACCCTCTCTGCCCTGAGGTCCCGAAAGCTAAACCTTCCAGCCATTCCTGGGACTTAAGCTCTGAGGTACTCATGAACTTCTTTTTCTGCCCATTGCAGTTTCTGTCACTGCAGGGACTGATGAGCTGTCATCCAATCCAATTGGCTGGCAGCTCAATAAAGCAGATCTTCTGCTCGGGTGAGGGGTGTAACCTAGATTGGTTCCACGCTTTCTGAACACGTCCATTCATTTTGTAAAAATGACACTGAGCTTCCAGTTTTCTGTGATTTCATGTTCTTTCCTGGTCGCCCGTTGAATGTGTCATCAATTTCATACAATGTCCTCCTGCTTACGAATATATGTTCAGCAACTGCATCCAATCATGCAATTAAGCAATTTACATGGTTCCCAACACAGCATCGAGATTAATATTTTCACATCATAATCTCAGCCTCAGTACTTTGGAATAGGAACTGTAGTAACTATTGCGGCTTTTCAACTAACACAACCATTGAACCCATCTTTTGCTATGCTAGCGGTGTTCCATCATCACCTCATTTCAAGCTGCACCATCATCATGTTTGCTAATTTTTATTTCCTGCCACAACCTCCCACGTTTCAATGCTTTTGGATTCCCCTGCCACCACATCCTCCCTTCAGTACAAGCATAAAGTTTGTCAAAAAAATAAAAGTTTCCAGTTCTGTGACATGATACATAAATCAATATTCTCTCACCGCAAATGCCGTTGATGTCCGGACTGCTTTCAGCATTTAATATTTTCACCATGTATTGCAATAAAACTGGAACTGTTTCAGCACACAATGTTCAACGACATTTGTTCTGTCTGTCCTCCGTATAGTGCTTATCTGTTAAAGTATGCAGCACTGTGATGTAATTACTCCTGGCGTGTTTAGTAGCTCAATATCGTTGGAGCACCATTCTGTGGAAGAGGCATGGTGTCACTAAGCAGCACTGGCCTAAGCTGATGGGAGTTGATCTGAGTGTTAAATGTAAATTAACAGAGGTTATTTTAGTTTATTCATGACATATATGGTACCTGCACAGGAAAATAAAAACATTTCGACCTGCAAATTTGGAAAGATACATTGTCGATAAATCTTACTTAATGTGAGCTGAGACTGCTTATTCGGACAGTTTATAGGAAACTTAACTCTATACGTGCTATCTAGTTTTCCTGGAGTGCTTCGTTGGTTGAACGGGGTTGTGTGGCACAATGAGTAGCATCTCTTCCGTTCAGCCAGATGAGTCCGCCTTCATGCCTTGCTTCGGGACTGTTGGCTATGGTAACAATAATGTTAATATTGTGGCCAGGCAGGGTGATCATCAGTCTACATATAATTCTAGTGTTAAAGAATACAGGCTTTAAAAAGTGGGAGAATAACCTTGTCAGTATGACAGCCGAAGCAAAAGAAAACCATTGCAGTATTTTGCAAACATAATCGTGGATTAATCAAGTGGGAGTTCATCGTCACTGTGGACATTAAGGAGGAATAATCTTTGGACTGTGTAAATGCCGATATATTCTGTATCAAATCCATATTTTACCCAATATGGTAACAGCTGGTTGCAGATTTGTTCAGCTCTTAGTAGTGTGTGTGATGAGATGCTCGAATTATCTCTAAACTCAGAATATGGTGGTGAGAAAGAAAAACTTCACATATTTCGAGGATAGGATAATTGTTTCCTATTTTACCTTGGCAGTTGCAGTGCAGTAGCCTTACTTTCTTTAAGGGGCATTCAACTTTATTTGTTTACTTTTCACTGCCATGGTCTCAGTTAATGCGATAGGTTAGGAAGGAACTAGAATGTCTCGTACTTCATTTAACCTGGAAGAGATCAGCCTTTACCGCAATTTAACACAATAGCATGTGGACATAATATTGAATTGCTTAAAAAAGAAAATGTGTGAAAGTTACTCCACATGTATTGCGGGTCTGTCAAACATGTAACCTTGTTCATATTCTCTTATTGCAAGTGGTACGTATCAAACATTTGGAACTGGCTAACTGGAGGCAGTTATCTCCTGGCTCTGATAATACTGATTGGCTTCATGTTCGTCTCGATGATGCTTACAAAGTGTTGCTACAGGTATAAGCTATCCCGTTTATCCAGCTACTGACAACAATTACACGACTTGTTGTGTTCAAGAAGCATGCATTGTTACTCAGAAATAATTTATTGAAGACTCAAGAAGCTTTCAGAAGATGTGGAAGGAGAAAAGGACATCACGATCAGTGATACTGTTAACACGAAGAATGGCAATAATACACTCAGTCCAGATGGAAGAAAGGGAAGATCAGAGACTGGGTTCTTATTCGAGACTGCAGCCATGAGAAACTGGGAAAAAGTTAAAAAGAATACATAGGACGAGAGATATAAAGACTAAGAGACAGATGTAGGAAATGGAACATAGGGTTTGACAGAGATATAGAGACAGAAAGAGAGAGATAGGACTACATAGAGCCAATGGGGAGAGACAGAGAGAGAGAGAGAGAGAGAGAGCCCGCGAGAGAGTCACTGGCTGAAGTAGAAAATGATCACTTCTATGTATGTAAAAAGAGTATCGTTACTTCCAAATCTTACTTTTCAAACTGAACAGAGATTGCTTTGTTTCATGAATGGGATGTGTAAGAATTTTTTTTTCCTATTCCGATTTGCCCTTGCTTTGAGGGCTTTTAAGAGTCAACCATATAGCTGTGTCCGGAGTCACATGTAGGCCACACAAGGTAAGGGCGACAGATTTCCTTCCCAAAAGAGCATTAGTGAAGCCATTGTTTTTTGTCTACAATAATTAACAATGGCTTTATGTTCTTCGTTAGGATTTTAATTCCAGGTGATTATTGAATTAGAATTCCAACTGCTGCTTAGCAGAGATTTGAACCCAGTTCCCTAAAGCATTACCATCGGCCCCTGGTTAATGGTCAGTTTACAATATAACTAGGCCACTGCTTATCCTGATCAATAATTGTAGGGTTTATCCTCAAATTGCAAATATTTGTTACAGTATTGACTTTGGAGAATGTCTGCCGATTCAGATTGACAGGTCTGATATAGTAACTGGCAATGAGTGAGGAGAACGAGGAACTGCTCATCTTCGCACAGTACCCAGGTCTGTTCTTCATTTCTGTCTCTATATTTCAGCTTTCAACGCACCCTAAGGAGGAAAAAGAAAAAACAATTGGAAGCAAATCGTGATTACGTCCAACGTGTTGGGGTTGAGAAAAAGGTCACTGTCTGTTATTGCCCTTTTACTTCCCTGATTCGAAGTATCCTTCTTGTCTTCTCATATCCACTGCTGCATTTTTTCTAACGCAATTATATGCACACATGTACATCTCCACAATGTATTTCACGATAAATTGCATTTACATAATTCATTTTATAAAACTTTTTTTTTGAGGTGCAGCTCTATCAGATGCATCTCTATCAGTGTGTCGTGGAACAGGAATTATGCTAACGCATTAATAGAAAGAGCCTGCGTGGAGAAAATAGCATTGTGTACTGCCTAACTCTGAGCTTCCATGATAATCTGAGATAACCTACGTAGTCTGAACTCTCATTTCTTCTGGAAGTTGCATTCTTTATCTCCAGCCTTCTCTTATTACGCCCATGATATTGCAAGCAAAACGTTCATCTAGCACCCAATATGTCACAACCAAACATTCCAGTGCCTTGGTCAATTTCATGGGACTCATATCAAAAATATGCTGTAATACTCACGTGCCACACGCAACCCTGGTGATTGTATTTTGGAGACTACAATTTTGATCTCAATTAACCATCAGAAAGTGATGCACTTAGATTTTTAATTTGATAATTTAAGCTGCATTTATTTTTCCCTTACATTTTTCCAGAATGCAATCACAAGCCCCCTGAACGATGATTTTAAGGTTGTATTGCAAGACCCCTAAACGATTGATAAAGCATTTGTTTCAGTTTTGTAATACTAAATACTGTGAATTCTTCCTCTCGGATTTTAAAGTAGGTTACACTCCACAGGGTTCCCAGGCTCGAACTGCAAATTTAGTTATAGCATGTCAACAAATGTTCCTGGAGGATGATGATGAGGGCATTCATAATATACAATGTTATTGAATGTCAAGGGGGCTGTTTCGATCCTTGAAATTTTGGCAATGCTCACTCACGTCTTGCCAATGTGATTGCCACTTTTGTTTGGCCAGTATTTATTGCCCGCCCCTAAGTGCCGTTGTTCAGATGAAATTTAAGAGTCAACAACATTACTCTAGTTTAGGTTCACATGTAGGTCAGAACAAGTGAGAACAGAGTTTTTCCTTCCATAAAGGTGCATTAGTGTAGCAGGTGCTGTTGTCTTTCTCCATAAAACAATGATTAAATGGTCATAAACATTTAGCCTTTAATTCAAGATTTCAATTGAATTCAATGTCCACAATCTGCCGTGATCATTACGCTGGGACTTTGGTAACAAGTTCATTGACAATAACACTATGCCATGGCCTTCCAAACAGCCTAAGCCTGAACGATTTCCAGTCTCGATGTATAAGGACATGGATTTTGCCTGTGTTGATGAGCTGAGAATGCTGATGAACGTTGTGCATTCATCAGCGAACTGTTCAACTTCTGAGATTATAATGGTACAACTGAAGGCCGATGAGCCTAGAAAATTATTCTGAGGAACTCTTGCAGTGATGCCCCTTGACTGCATTGATTGTCCACCATCAACCACAGCCATCATTCCTTCTGTTGGTCAGTTTATTAAAAAAGTATCCCCCTAAAAAGTTGAGAGTTTCCTCCTATCTCATTTGACATCAAAATTCCTAGGAGTCCTTGATGCCAAAATCGTCCATCTGCGCTGTCTCAGCTAAACATTTCAGTTCATCCCTTTTGTCCATGTTTGAACTAACGCCGTGAATTTATCGGAGCTGCGTGGATCTGCTGAAACCCAAACTGATTGGAAGTGAGCAGACTATTGTTGAGTAAATGCCGCTTGATAGCACTGCCGGAGGCACTTTCAAAAGCTTTGATTTTGATCAACATCAGGAAAATTGGGGGATAATTGGCCTGGATGGACTTTTCCTGTTCTTCCTTTTTGTATAGGAGTCAGCTGCTGAATTTTCGTCATTGCTAGGTGGGTGCCCGTTTTTCTTCTGCACTGGAATGGCATGGCTGCAGCTACATCTGGCCCGCAAATGTTTTGCACCATTCCAGGAATGTTGTCAGACCCCATAACCTTTGCAGTATACAATCCTTTATCCTTTATCTTATATTATGTGGCATGAATCGAATTGGCTGATGGCTAGAATTTCTGGTGTTGGGCACCTGAGCAGGGTTTCGAGGTGAATGCTGTACATTGCAAGTCTAGCTGAAGATGTTTGCAAAGCTTCAGCCTTTTCCTTTGCATTGAAATGGTCGGCCTTTCATTCACTAATAATGAATTGTGCCTCCAATTTGTTCTTCGGGTGTCCAACATAGCTGAGCGGGCCACAAGAGGTCAAAAAACCACTCTGCACGTGCACAAAAGAAACGGGTTACCTGCAACATTGCTAAGAAGGTTCTCTATTTATTATTGCATTCCTCATGCACTTTGGCATTATCCGGGAAAACTGTGAGATGTAATGCTCGCCATCCAGGATCCCGATGCACTGTTACTTTACGTCGGCATTTGGGTGGTTGTGGATATAGTATGAAGCTCCAAACTCACTTCACAGGTTGGCAAAATAACATGAACCCTCTCAAGCTCCTGACAGGTTACCCAATTGCTTTGAAAATCTACACAGACATGGCAGGAATTTTATACAGTGTGAAAACTCATAGAAACCTGGCAATATTCCCATGGTCTACACAACTCCATATACAGCTGAGAGGATCAAAATGCATTGAACCGTCAGATCAACAGTTGGAAGTTTCCAAGGCCATTTAAAACATTCACAAAATGCAGCGATTAAGATAGCAAACCTACATTTACGTATAGAAATGGTACGATAGGGACATTATTAATAATCCCAGGAGCATCTGTTCGTTTTCCTTTACGCCCCTCTTAGGCTCTCAAGTGATCTGGGTGCATCGGTAACAAGTAGTTCTTTCAGGTTTATTAATATTACAGGTTCACAATCACATGGATCACAATGAATTTTGGAGAAAATGGTAGAAATATTACAAATATTACAACGTTCTGTTGTCATAGTGCAGAACGAATGTTTTGAAATGTCTTTATAGTCCGGAGAAGTTAAACAAATCATATTACAAAAGCACCGTACTCCAGAGAGTAAAGGGGGTGGGGACGGGGCTGGGTGGTAGGTGGAGGAGAGCATTCAGGTTGACTGTGAATTTGTTAGCTAGCTTCTTAATAAATCCCAGATTTTAAAGACAAATTAACATTTAACCGAACTTTTTGTTTTGTTTCTTGCGAAACCTAAGTGAGAGAATTAAAATCACCAAATGAAATACGGAATGCAATTATTGTGGTAACCGCCCATATGAATTGATTATCTTTTGCTTAGAAGTAAGCTGGAATAAGTGCAGATTTGTTCACTTTTTGAAATCAAATAAGTCATTCGGCCGGACTTTGAATAACATCTAAAGTTATTAGGCAAGCTGGAGAGTCCATTTGCAACATTTTTTCCAGAGGTGATTCACTTCAGATATGTAAATAGGTTAGATAACCCGGGTCTGCCCGCCTTCGAAAAAAGGTCTTTAAAGAGAAATTGAAGAGGGGTTAATATCATGAGGGGGCTGGAAAGGGAAACACTGCCCTCATTGTTTGAACTGATCAATAGGGCAATACCTTTAATTCTGGCGGAGGTATTAAGAACCAAAGGGCGATTTTTATCTGTGCACAGTAAACGGTCTGAATGGCACACGAGGAGGATGTCTTTTGCTTGTATTTATATGCAGCACATACCTAGACGCTGGAAAGCACTGCCTTAGAATGCACAGCGGTTGATATCAACCAGCTTTTCAAAAGAGAACTGGATAATTAAATGAGAAGAAGATCAAATGCAAAGCGACAGGAAAACGTCAGCCGCATCCAACCAGCTGCGGTGCTCTGGTTAACAAATAAAAGTGGACCCAATGGCCTCGTTTATTTTGGTCTAAACATTCGATGGCGCTATGATTCCTGGAGACGCTACAAATGTACCTTGCGGGAAATGAATCGTCATTCTGGAAGGCAAGCTAAGCGAAACATGATTAGGGTCATAAAACCATTTAGCTTGCATAAGCCGGTCTTCTCACGGGAAAGACTATGGATTTGTTTTTAGCTTTAGTGCAATAATCACGGAATCATAGTGCATTGATCAATTCACCCAATAGTATAATCTGTGCAATGGTAACCAATGCAAAACTCTCATAGACCACGTGATTAGACCGTTGTTTTCTGTCAAATCCTTCACTGTAAAATGAGAAATACTACATGGCCTGTAGCCATGCAAAGTTATATTTTTACAGCCTAATAACAGATCAATGAGACAAAGCCGTAAAACAAGGAGCATTCCTAACCGGTGACCCACATAATCACAGTAACATAAAACCTATTGGTTCTACTTATAGCGATGGTCCAGAAGGGAGTTAGAAATTCCATTGTATAAAACCATCAACTGAGAAATATTCAACCTCGTGTCTAAAATTCGCTCAGCCCTTTTAACTTGTAGTTCTGTAAAAAAAACCACAGCAAAAAAAGTCATTTTCTTTAACAAAATATGTTTGAGTCTGAAACCTGACAGTTAATGTTTGTAAGTGTTTTGTAGCTGTGTAGTTGTTGTGAGATTATTTCCTTATGCACATGTGTTACATGAATGCATCGACCATGTCTATCTTGTCTCCGCAGTTTTTATGCTCTGATTATCCTAATGTATTGTTTGTTTTTACACATATTTTCAAGTTACTGATAATTTGCAATATCTCCATGACAATACCTGCCACAGGAACTATAAATTAATTTAATGAACATACGCCCAGCACTGGAAGCTACTAGCAAGATGCAGGAATAAAGCTTTTCCCCTGATCAAAACATATTGATAGTTGCCGTCCATAATGATAATTCCAATTTATATGGTCATATTAATAAGGCATTTGGAACGGTGTGTACAAGTGTTAAGTCATTCGATCCCAACATCGCACGCACTCTCATCTCAAATAAGTGAACTAAAAGTATATCTTAAAGCATCAGCTATTTCAATAAAAATCTCTTAAGGGGAGGGAGTGGTGTCGCCGTAAACTCACCCACCGAGCAATCCAAAGACACCGGTAAATTGTCTGGGGGATGGGATTCGAATTGCTCCACGGCAGCTGGAGGAATTTAATTTCACTTCATAAACCTGAAATTATCAATCTAGTCTCTGTGTTTGTAACGATTAAACCAATGTCAAATAGCATTTAAAAAAAAACATCTGGTTCAGTAGAGAAGGAAATCTGCCATACCCAGTTTTGTCTCCAGGCCGACATCAATGTTGTTGAACCTTTAATCGCTTAGCAAGCTGCTCAGTCGTATAAAAAAAAAATACTAATAATGGACGGATCAAACGGCATTGGCCTAGGCACTGGAAATTGCAACACAAAGCCAGCTCTGTTGATCCTGCAAAGTGAACCTTGTTAAAATCTGGGCTAATAAGCCTAAGCTGCGATTGCTGCCAAACAACCAACAGCTGGACTTAGTAATACACAAGGCATGATAACTTACAGCAACAAAAGCAGAAATTGCTGTAAGAACTCAGCAGGCCTGAGAGCTTCACTGGAGAGAAGTTCTGAGTTAACTTTTCGAGTCCGTATGAATCTTCTTGAGCACTGAACTGACGAAGCATCCTACGGACTCAAAACGTTAACTCTGTCCTTCTTTCCCCAGATGCTGTCAGGCCTCTTGAATTTTTCTAGAAATTTTTGCTTTTGTTTCAGATTTCCAGCATCCAAAGTATTTTGCTCTGATAAATTACATCAACATCGCCATCCCTGGATACGACGACAGGCCCACTAGATGACTGGTGATCGTGTAGTTTTGCAGCATAAATCTCTGGGGTACGACTCCTGCCATGCCAGATGGTTGAGTTTGAATTCAATGTTAAATAAATTCGGGAATTACAAGCCTTATAATGTTAATTCTATAAGAGCTCGTCTGGTTTACGGATATCATTTAGGGATGGAAATTCGCCACATTTACCTGACCTGACCTAATGGGACTCCAGGCCCAAAAAATTGTCATTGACTCTGAAATACCTTCTCATCAAGGCAATGAGAGATAGACCCTTCTGTCGAAGGGTCATGAGGACTCGAAACGTCAACTCTTTTCTTCTCCGCCGATGCTGCCAGACCTGCTGAGTTTTTCCAGGTAATTCTGTTTTTGTTATAGACAATAAATGCTGTCCTAGCCAGCGACACCCACATCCCATGAACAAATGCATAATGGGTGGTGGCACAGGGGTATACTCTCAGGAAACAGTTATCTGGCAGCCAAGCACATCGAATGTGGTCCCCATGAATTTCCATATGATCAGATGAAACGACAGGAAGGAAACTTATGTTGGCTGCTGCCAGTCGTGAATGGTGGTGGAGGCTACAAAAATGCCCCATCCCCAATGATGGAGGAGCGTAGCAGGCCGGTACAAAATAGAACGCTGAATCATTTGCCACCAACTGCAACCAGAAGAGCCAAATTGATAATTCATCTCGACCCCTTCATGGTTTCCACAGCTTCTCAGCTGGCAGTCAATAGCAAATGAGATTCAATGCACCTGATTGTAAAAGGCAGGTGAAAAAACTTGATGCATCAAATGTTTACAACCCTGAAAATATTCTTGCAGTATTACTGAAAAATTCTACTCCAGATATTACTGCCCTGTTATCCAAATTGTTTTTTTTTTTCCAATAGAGTTATATCACTGGAACCCACCCAGCAACATGACGTACTGTCAAGATATGATCTGCCATCAAGAAAAAAAAAAAAATTCAAGTCAGATAATGACAACTCCGTCAGTCCACTCTCGATCATCGGCAAGTCGTCGAAAGTGCTCTCAGCTATCTTGTACTCAGGGTTATTCTTTTAACTCACGTTCAGTTTGTGAACCAGGGCGATGGTCTCCAATGCAGGATTCATACCCAACTCAAAGGAGGGCGTTGTGGTTGGTGGAGCTGAATCATTTCAAATCCAGGACCTAACTGCCGGAGGCTCCCAGGGTAGTGCCCCATACCCAATTATCTCCCAAAACTTCGTCAATATTGTTCTCTTTATTTCAAGGTCTGAGTGATGATGATATCCAATGATTGCACGTTATTCAGTACGTTTATCCATTTCCTAGACACTGATGCTGTCCAGGTCCATTTGCAGGAAGGCGTGGACAACTTTCAGGCTTGTGCAATTAACATTTGCAGCAGACAAGGACAGACAATGGCCATTTCCAACAACTGAGAATCCAACTATATCTCCTTGACATTCAATGGCATTAGAAGCGCTGAGCTATTACTTTCGAAATTCTTGGAGTTACAATTGATCAGCAACTGAACACGAACAGCCATATAAATGCAGCTGAAACAAAAAGACTTTAGAAGGGGGAAAACCGCAGAAAACCTACTCACCGCATGGCGCCACAATGACTATCAACCATTCAAAGTTTCAAGTCAGGAATGTGTTGGAATGGCATCCAATTGAGTGCAGCTCCAACAACACTCAAAAGCTTGAAATATCAAGGAAATAGATCGCCACTTATTTGGGATGCCAACCAACCGAAACAATGATGCCCTCCACCACTTACACACAGTGGCAACAAAGTAAGATGTACTGTGTCAACTATTCAAAAATCTCCAGACAGCCCCCTCCAAACCCAATACAACTACCACTTAGATGCAGAAAGGCAGCAGATACATGGGAACACCACCAGCTGCAAGTCATTGCCCAAGCCACATGCCATCTTGATTTCGAACTACATTGCCATCCCTTCACTGTCGTTGAGTCAAGATCCTGCAAATCCCTCCGTAACGACACTGTGGATGTAGGTACAACACATGGGATGCATCTGTTAATGATAGTGGCTCAACTGTACCTTCGGAATGGCAATTAAGGATACAAAATGTAAACACTTGCCTAGCCAGTTGAGGCCACATCTCCTGAAAGAACAAAACAAAAAACGAAATTAAAATTTACAACACTGAAGCAGCTGGAAACCACCCAGGATAAAGCAGCCCACTTCGTTGACACCAGATCCAGAAACATTCATTACAACCACTGACGCAGAGTGGCAGCAGATTCTACCATGCACTCGATGCACTGTAGAAACTCATCAACTCTGTTTCGCAATTTCGAAACCCGCGACTGTCACCATCTGGAAGGGCAAGAGGAGCAGATAATTGGAAGTACCACCAGCTGGAATTTACTTTTCAAGCCACCAAAATCCTCACTGGAAATATATCAACGTCCCTTCACTGTGGCTAGGTCAAAATAATGGAAATCTCCCTAATAGCACTGTGGGTGTACCTACACCACAGGAGAAGCAGCTCTTGAAGATGGCAGCTCATCACAATCTTCTCAAGGGCATTTAGGATGGGCAATTAAAGCTGCCCTATCCAAGAATGTCCGCATCCCGTAAATGAATAAAAAAAAAATTCCTCACTTTTTCCACAGAATCAAATTCGCCTTCATCTTGTTCCTTCCTACAAGGTCCCTAGATTTTCAAGCCATGATATTGCGTCCTGCCCTCTTACTATTCAGTGAATCCATTATCACAGTTTTGCATTATTACTTCAGTGTTTCAATTTTCTCCATTAACAATTGCTTGTCTGTCCTGCGAATGATTGGTGCTTGCTCCATAGAGATAATTAAGTCTCATGAAAAAATAACACCTAAAACCCACCAACGTAAACAACTCATCCGCTGAAATTACCTTTCCAATTTTATTTTCCGGATGACTGTCAGCTTTTCCTTTTGTTAAGCCACTAAGGGTGTAGAGGTAATAGCCAGGAAACCCACCAATGACGAGAAATAAAGACATTGTAATTCCAGTCGATTTATATTTTTGCCTCTTCTCCGGACTTGTATCATCCCCACAAACTATTTTGACGTAGAAATAGCAATTCAAGCCCTATGGATATCTAGGATGCCCCGCTCATAGCATATGATTTTATATCGGCGCCCGCTCACGCTTTCACAGATTGACGCCCTTAAATTGCAAATTATTGAGAACTTTAGGGCCTGATGGGAGGAGGTCAGCGGCAGGGGAAAGATCTAAAATTAGGCATGTTCAGCTCCTGGCACAAAGGGTGGAGTGCGCGGGGAGGCTCCTCCAAAACATGACTCCATTTAACAGTGAAGGACAAGAAAAATTGTCTAACACGTATGGACTCTCCTCGTTAACCAGAATACCTGCTCCTACAATCTCCTTAATCATGGCAGAAGCAATCTATTCAATGAGAACCCTGTTAGACATTCTTCATCACGGCATAAGTTATCATGTATACTTCTGCTCGACCATCCTTTTCATAGTCATCTCTGGATTACTCCCAGTGCCACGTTATAACGAGCTCAAAAATAGGAGAAGAGTGCAGATGAATGCATGGCTTAAGAATCGTGCAGGCGGGAGGGTTTCAGATCAAGTGGAGCATTTCACGGGATGGTGGTACCACTACAAGTGGGCCAGTCTACATCTGAACGGGAGCGGAACTATCATCCTCGCAGGCGGGTTTTCTGATGCTTTTGGGAGGAGTTTAAGGCAATGTGGAAGGAGGAGGGGACACAGAATGTTAGCAGAATCGGGACACATCATAATGCACTAAACAATCAAGTCCCATAGATAGTACAGGTAAAACGGATGAGTCAAGGGTAAGCATTGACACTTGGAATTGTGATATAGTAGCCATCACTGAGACGTCGTTGAGGGAAGGACAGGATTAGCAGCTCAACTTTCCATGATATATTAACTTCAGGCGAGACAGGGGAGGGGGCGGGTGGCGAAGGATAATCAAGGAGGAGTCATTGCATTATTAGTTAAGGAGTCAGTTGCTGCAGTGAGGAGAGATGATATCTTGAAACGGGCATCAAATGAAGCTTTGTGGGTAGAGCTTAGGAATAAAAAGGGGCAGACACATTCTTGGGTGTTTTTTACAGAACCCCAGATAGGAAGCGGGAAATGGAGGATCATGTATATGTACATTTGTGGACGTGTGAAAAAAACAATAAAAATAGATTAATTGTGTTCAGTGTTTTCACCATTCCCAACAATAAGTGGGATATACATAGTGTTAAGGGCTTGGATGGAGTGTATTTCTTGAAATCTGTACAGGGAAACTTTTTTAGTTTATATGTATAGTGTCCAAGAAGAGATGGCGCAGTGCTGATCCTAATTCTGGGGATTGAACCGGGAGAGTTGGCAGCTGTGGTGGGGGAGCATGTTAGTGATAGCGGTAAGTTAAACTTGTCATGTATCAAGCAATAGACAAGTTGCATAAAAACGTTTTGGATTGCGGGAGTGCAGAATTTAGTGAAATAAAGCAGCTTGAGGCCAAGTTAAACTGGGAACAGCTACTTGTGGGGAAATCTACAGGGGAGCAGTGGGGGTTTTCAAAAAGGAAATGGTGAGCATGCAGGCTCAACACGTTACATTCAGGGTGATAGAAAGAAATATCAAGCCCATTGAACCAGAGATTTTTGAAGAGGAAAACATAGACCTTTAGGAGGTTACAGGGGAGCATACTGTTGGAAACATTAGTGCAGTACAGAAAGTGTAGGGTGGAGCTAAGAAATTAATTCAGAGTGCAAAGTGGTGATATGAAAAAAATCTCTGGATTGTAAAAGTCGAGAAAATCCCAAGATATTCTATAAGTATATAACTGGGAAGAGAATGATCAGGGAAACAGTATGGCCGATTAGTGACAAAGGGTGAAGTCCTTGGGTGGAGTCAGAGGGCATTGGTAGAGATGTGTACGAATACTTCTCATCCGTTCTTATTCAAGAGAATGAGGATGAAGGTATCAAAATCGGGGAGAGAGAATGAGAGGTTCTTGAGCAAATTGATGTAGGCCGTGACAAGGTACTGGAAGTGATGGAAGCTTTAATACTGAACAAATCTCCAGGTCCTGCTGATTTGTGCCCCAGGCTGCTGGGGGAGGCAAGGCAGGAAATCGCAGGGGCTCTGACTCAAATTTTTCATTCCATAATGGCCACGGGGGAGTTGCCAGAGAACTGGAGATTGTGGTTCCGATATTTAAGGAAAGGTTGTAGAGTCAAGCCAAGCATCTGAAGAGCAATGAGCCTCACGTCAGTGGGAGGGAAAATACTGGAGATAATTCTGAAGGAGAGAATCTATCTCCACTTGGAGAGGCACGTTTTTTTGAGGAATTGTGAGCATAGCTTTATCAGAGGGAGGTCATGCCTAACAAATTTGATTGATTTTTTTGAAGGGTTGACCAGGTGTGTAGATGAGGGTAGTGCTGTTGATGTAGCTTATGTGGATTTCAGCAAATCCTTTTGCAGGTTTCCACATGGGATACTTATAAAGAAGCCAAATGCTTATGGGATACAGGGCAATAAGATAAGGTGGATAAAAATGGCTTACTTGTAGGAGACAGAGGGTAATGACATAAGGATGCTTTAGTGACTGGAAGCCAGTGTTCAGTCGCATAGCACAAGGATTTGTTTTTGGTCCCCCATTATTTGTTAACTATATAAACGACACGTTTAGGGGGGATGTGAGGAAAAACCTTTTTATCCAAGGGGTGCTGATGGTCTGGAATGCGCTGCCTGGGAGGCTGGCTGAGGCGGGTTACCTCGCATGTTTTAAAAAGCACCTGTATGAACACTTGGCACTTCATAACATACAAAGCGACGGGCCAATTGATGGCAAATTGGATTAGTTCAGCAGGTTAGTTGTTTATCACAAGTCGTTGCAGACTTCGATGGGCCAAAGGGCCTCTTCTGCACCATGTGGTTATGTGCTTATAATCTGTTGGCCTTAACACACTTGCAAAATCTCTTTTTGTTTTCTTTAATTTTACCAAAAACTGCTGTTCGTACACTTTCTGTTTTCCTAATCAACTTGCTTTTTAATTCACCCCCATGCCTTCCTCCACTCCCACCTTCTCAAAGCCATTTTCTGTGTGACCCGCGGTCAGAGCTTCTCGTTCTTGAACACTAACCAAAACAGTCAATGCAAACCTAAGGGGTCTGACTTCTTTCTGGATATAAGTGACCAGTAACATTGCTCCAGCCTGATGTGCGGCATTATCTCCATTCCATTCTCCCCAGGATCAAATCTATGCCACATCTCATCAGTAACCGGAACATACTGCTGATGTTGTTGCCACGGATTGCAGTGGCAACTATGGGTCCACTTTTCCTGCAGTTATGACGCAAGAAAATTCCTCTCATCTTCTTTGTGCATTTTTTTTTCGTAATTAATTCATCGTTCCCACATTTAGCAAACTATAAAAAAAACCATCAATTTAACACAGTGCGCTAAACAGAACTCAGCACAGGCAATATGCTTCATGTAGTTCGGGAGTTGCAAGATGGGAGCCCTTTTATTCTATCAGCATAATTCACAGAGAGGGTAATAGTATCTGCTGTGTAGAGATGGTCATACAGAGGCGAGTGCTGAAATTACCTCCAGGTACAAATTACATTAAAAACCTGGGATAATTCGCTGGTAAATTGTGTACCATCTACGTCAATTAAAAATTTCAATACCAGGTTTTTGTTCGGGAAGTGTGCAGTGAACATGGGAAAATAAGAATAAACTAAGTGGCAATGTAGATTGGACTATTAACTAGGAACGTCGGTTCACTGGGTGAATTTCTCTTATGTACATTTCTAAGATGTACAAATGTATTACATTTTCATTGAAGTAGAGTAATCCGTATAATTAGAGAAGGTTTCATCGATAAGAAAACAAAGAATCACACCATGAAACGTGTTAATTCAGATCGCTCACTGCCTACATCAGTTTTGACAATAGTTCTACCCTTACATGAACTGAAATTAGTATTTTCTCCTCGCAATCTGCTTTGCTTTATGACCTGTTAATGATCAACTTTATGGTGAGGGCATGGACTGATTCCAAACACCGAATAGGGTTTCTATTTTTAATCTATTAAAGAATTGGTTTAAGTGGCAATGGCAATAAAATCATCAATTTAATACAAAGGATTAACGATTGATATGAAATACTAAAACAGTCCGTGAATTTTCAATCTTAAGGTGAACTATATGGTGCAGCTGTCTATGAAAATGTCCGTGCACAGAGAAAGTGTGTTCATATGAGACCGAAGGTCACTTTTTTTTTATTTCGACCCATCATGATTGACCTTTAATCAGGGTGTGTTCTGTGAACTGCGGAAACCGCAATACTAACTTAGTCATGTAGGTTGAAACCGACATCAAAACTATAGAAGCAGGTTAGAGTTTGGATTTACTGAGGACACATATTTATATTTTTACTGTACTGGAAGGGAGGATCCAGCAATTATCATTTTAGCAATTCATTGTTGATGAACAGTTTAGGCTTTTATTTTAATTCATGCACGTGATGTAGGCGGCGGTGGCTAGGCCAGCATTAATTTCCCATTCCTAACTGATATTGAGAATGTGGTGGTGACTGCCTTTTTGAAGCACTGCAGTTCATGTGGTGTAGGTACACCAAGAGTGCTGTTAGAAAGGGTGTTGCGGAATTTTGACGCAGCGGCATTGAAGAAAAGGGGATATATTTCAAATTCAGGCTAATGAGAGGCAGGGAGGGAAAGTTCCATGTGGTTGTGTTCCCATGTGTCTATTGCACTTGTTCTTCTACTTCTAAGCTCTTGTGGGATCGGAAGTTGTTGACCCGGGTATTGCTCGTGTTGAAATGATTGTTTTTTTTAAGACAACGTATTGCAAATAACCTTGAAAGTTGTCCATCAGGTATCACACGTTTATGTATAAAGAAGCAATTATTAGGCTTGTGAGGTGGTGCAAAATTGACGATGTTCAATTGGCCAGTAGTTTCCATTTGCCTCTAAAACCCTGTACCATTGCAAATAGATGAATTAAAAATCAGACATTGTGGAGAACGTGCAGCTGAAATAACACTGTCCATTTTGCAGCAGACAGACAAATATATAGCCTTCCAAGACACAGCGGGTGATTAAATGAGGTCTTGAGAGCTCCAGAGACTTGAGAGTTGCAGCAGGGGGTAAAGGGACGACAGGGCAGAGCGAGAAATGTCGGAGACACAGCGGTGCTTAATAGGGCCCTTGAGGAGCGAGAATCATGTGAGATAGAGCAGGGTTAGCCGCTTGTATGCAGGTTCAAACCATTCGTTTTGCAACCAAAATGGTGGCATGGCATCACAGAATATGGCGTAGCTGAGTGGTGGATGAGAATTTTCTATTAATCTTATTTCGGAAATTTCAATCGGCCAAATGGATCAGTGTTCTAATAATGACAATAGTAATAATAACAATAACAATAATTATAATAATATCAGCACATACAATACTAGACAAATATATTAAAATAAATAACTATTTTCATCAAACACAATAAGGGTCGCAGGCCAGGTGATGAGTTCCAACATCAGTATGTGGGTTCGAGTGATTAAGAAGTAATTTGGGGCAACAACTATTGAAATCGGCATCTTCTGTTTGATTAACTTTGGCTCAGGCTTATTGAGTTGCAGGAAGAGGTAGATAATGTATATCTGAACCCAGAAAAATTGTTTCAGAATACAATCATGGCAATCAAGCTTAGGAGTTTGGATTTACCAAATGGTCCGGAGCAGGAGGGTATTACTGTTAAAGAAGCAGGTATGAAAACCCAAACGGTAGTAGTTGAGGAAGTTCAGCCATTGCAATTATCCAATAATTTCAAGATTATTGCAAAATTTTATTGATCAGAGTGGAGTGGGGTTTGGGGTGGAGCAGATGTGGGTATGGTTGATGCAAGGCTGATGAGCCAGCAGGCCATGACACTGTGGTATAGGAAACACTTCTAGTGGCGTGTGCAAGTAGGGATATAATTATAGTGGAGACAATAGAGTCAATAGCGTAGAAATAGTTCTGTGTGGCTATGAAAGAGAGCCCAGAGAGTTGAGGTAACTGTCCATTGCCAATTATTTAGACAACGGTTTGGCTGGAAAGTGGCTTGCAGTTGGATTTGGACAAGTCGATTGACATACATTATGTAGGTTAAAACTACAGAGATCATACTGGGAAAGAATATCTGAATAGGGAGTATGAGTAGAGGGCCAACATTGTGAAGAATAATCTCACAGGTTGTACACTCTATTATTACCGGAGTCTCAAGCAATTTGCAATTGGGTCAATGGGAGCAGGGAGCTGAATGCGTGGTTCAATTATAACTGTGGGAGAAATAGGTTTTCATTCTTGTGCACTGGCACGAATAAAGGAAAAGTTGGGAGCTGGACCGCTCGGACGTTTATCAGCTACATCGTGCTGGAACCAGTCTTCTGGTGAATTTATTAACTGGGGTGGAGGAACTCAACTTTTCTTTCAGACTAAATCGTGGAGAAGTGGTGCTGGGCGACATTCACGTGAACATTAAATGGTAAATCAATGGAAAGAGACAAATTAGAAGATTGAGATAGTCATAAGTGCATTTATAATGAAACTGGGGGAGGAAGTTATGTGCGTGCACATCTACGATTGCAACAGCAAGTGTTTAGAGAAACCAGTAAAAAGACAGAAGTAAGCAATCTGCAACTGTCAGCACATGGCGTTGCTACCAAAATAACTGGTTTCTTTTTGCAAAAGGGGGTAATAAACTAAAAGTGGGCCTTCTTTACTCGAAGCATTCAGAGCAGCAGGTGCGTTTATAAAGCAGCTTCCGTGGCAGAGGCATAGCTACCTAACCCACGGCCTTGGTGTTATCTGTGGGTGCCATCCTCCATAGTCACGATATAAACGCTCTTTTGTTAAAGCACATCTATCACGTATGCAAAGATAAGCAACCAATATGAGCAGGCCAAAGTTCTCGGTGGAAACGCCCATCAAGATTAAAAAAAAAACAACTTTAGCTGTGTAACTGAACCAATATCCTACTAATTGTTCATAAAACACATCAACATGTTATCTCACATAGTTAACCAACATTGGGGCCTGAAAATTCAAATGTAATTCAAAGGACAGGAAAGAGAGAGAAAGAACATACTTGAGTCGAACTATTAATTAAGTATGATATTGGTGCAATAGGAATTGAAGATCCTGGTTCTCAAGAACATCATAATGAATCAGTTTTGGTTAGCGATAAAAAAAAAAATACAAAGCACAGAAATCAGTTGTGGGAGTAGGTTTAGGCCTTTTAACAACTGTTGTTGGAGTGAGTCACAGGGATATATTATTGAAGCTTCTAAGGAAGAATATGCAGTTACAATGGCTTTTTAAAAAGTGCATTACTATTGACATTCACGTCAGCAAAAGTAGACCGAAGATAAGTTAACAGAGTGGTTTCTAGATAAATTATTAGAACAGCACGATGTGCTGTACAGCAGAGATTAAGTTTTTCTGTGCCTGGTGATGTGCAATTAGGCAGAATTACTTAATAGCTTCAAAATAGTCATAGCATGATCATATTTACTACTTACTTTTATGGAAGAGAGGGGAGTGACCAAGCCGAGTGTTTTCAACTTGATTGAGGCAATGACAAGTCTCTGAACATGGATATCTCTAATGTGAACTGTGAAAATAGGATATTTTGTAGGTCAATACAAATCCAGTGATAGGCATTTGAGTGAATAATTTATAAATTCTTCAAGGTATCTTCCATTGAGAAAGAATGGCTTTTTAGAACATAGCGAATGTTACTCATCTATTCAAAAATTGAAACAGAAATAAAGCATTCAGCCATAGGGAGGATAGCCAAAAATCTATCACTGTGTAAACGGCAATCTGTTGGGAATGAGGTTATAGCCGAGAACTTAGGCCATCTTAACGGGTTTACTCCGGGAAAAATAAGATCGTGTGAACGCAAAATAATGTTTTCTTTGTAATTCATTAGACTCCTTTGAGGAAGCAACAATTAACGCGGTTGAAGGCGAACATGTAAATCTGGTGTATTTGTTTTCTAAAAGTCGACTGATGTTCTGCCATCTCAAAGTCCGACACAAATAAAAACGAGCTCATGGGTCGAGGAAAATATATTCTTCTCGGCAGAGAGTAACTGTTCTTATTCGAACTAGTGAAATGCTGTGGAGTTAAGTACTGTGCTCTCAAGCATATACAATCTACATCGATGACTTGGAAGCCGGGAGTTAATGCATGCTAGCTAAATGAGACGATTACACAAATGCAGGTAGCAAAAAAATGTTGCCAACAGCAGTTAGAGTCTGCAGATAGAACTTTGAAGTGAAGATGTAGAAATTCGGCAGATGGGACATAATGTGAAAAAATTGAACCTGTCCAGTTTCACATAAAATGGAAAAGCAGAATACTGTTTATCTGTATAGAGAGAATAAAGCTCTGATGTACAGAAGGAACAGAATGAAGTTATGAATGAATCGAGAAAAATAAAGCTCGCAGATTCAACAATTGACTGGAAAGCAGTTAGAATGGTAGAATTCACTGCAAGTGGAATGAAACAAGAAAAAATGGGAACATTAATGCAAATGAACAGTGACTGTTTGAGAAAACATCTGGAACATTGCCCGTCACTTTTGCATTAAAAAAAAACATATGGGTTAGAACGTTTAATTACGATGGCGGGATTTCCCATCCCATCTTCCGAAGATTGGGCAAGGCACGCATCAGACCAAAACTGACTGTCCCATGATTTCACGCTTCAAGAGCCTTAATTGGCTGCCGGGGTGGGGCGGGGGGGACATCCAGCCCACAGTCGTGATCCAGTGCTTATTGGAGATGGCAGCTTATCTGCGACTCTGCCGTCCCTGCAACTCCATAAGCGGCCGTGGACAGGTTTGGGACTGCAAGCAATTGGCGGGCCCTGAGTGCTGGCTGTACATGAACAGGTATTCTTTGTGTGCCCCAGTTTGGGGAAGGAAAGGGTGGCTTCCTGATTTTGGCCGGGCTACAGGGGTAGGCGGTGTTGTACCGGTAGCAGGACCTTAAGGAGTTGGCATCGAAATTGAAGCAGCTTTATGATTGAGACTTCACCCTCCTTCACATATACCAACTGCAGCACGAGGTCTGAATCTAAATATTTTCGCGCTAACACAATGCCCATGAGGTCCTCTGGCCGGCCTAACAATTCAGAGTGGCTGAGGAAAACATTAAGTGTGAATAATTTCTCACTTAAGGGCTTCATTTGGGGCAGGAAAGAACTCCTGCCAGCCCCAGCATATATATGGAGAAAACTCAGGGTGGGCGGGAAACCTGGGGGAAATACATTCAGGGAGTTTACGAACAGTCCGGCCTACAGGTCAGCCAGCGTGGCAGCATATAAATGAGGCCGTAATTGTGTTAGAAGTAGTTCAGAGAAGGTGTTCTCCACTTATTAATGTGATGGATGTCTTATATTCTGAATAAATGATGAATAGGCTTGGCCTTTACCCACTAGAAGTGAGAAAAAATGATGTGACCTTCGTAAAACACATCACAACCTGGGGAAATGTGACGTTGTCGACATGGAGGGGTCGATTCAGTTCATAGAATCACAATATTTTAACAAAACAGAAGCAGGATATTCGGCCAATCATATGGACACTGGCTCTCCAACTGAGCAATATGATCTTCTGCCATTGACCTGAAATTTTTCCGTACCCCTGCATATTGTTTATTTTCAAATAACCATGTAATGCTGTCTTGAATGCATAGATTGCATCTACCTCCACCACACTTCCAGGCAACGCATTCCAAACTTGAAAAACTCGTTGTGCGAGAAAAGTCATTTTCTCACGTCACATTTCCTTTCCTTTGCAAATGACGTTACATCTGTGCCCTCTGGTTCTTCATAATTTACAAGTGGGAAGAACTTTTCCTTATCTACTCTGCCTAGGCCACACATTATTTTGAATATATTTCTCAAATGCTCCTTATCGTGCTTCTCTCCTCGTAGGAAAGCCCCAGCCTCTCTAATCCATCGCATAGATGAATTATTTTATCCCTGGAAACATTTTTGCAAACCATTTCTGCACTGTCTCCAATGTGTTCACGTCCTTGTTATAATGTGGCACGCCGAACTGTACAAAAATGTCAACCTGATGTCAAAACAGTATTGTGTATAATTTCAGCATAACCTTCCGGCTCTTGTACACGATGAAGGTAATAATGAATAACAGATATTGCAGGTTTTTTAAAATGCTTTCTCAAAATGTCCTTCCTCCTTCAATGATCTCTACACGGGGGCACTCAGGTCTTCATGCTCCTGCACCGCCTTCAAATATTCAGCCCGTATTTTATATTGGCTGACCATGTCCTTCCTAACAAAATACATCAGCTCACCCTTTTCCTCATCGAAATTCATCTACAAACGTTCTGCACAATCTATCAATTTCCTACACCGTCTTCAAGCTCCGTCAACAGGTCCGAATGGATATAGCTGCTAGAATGTGTGGCAGGTGGTGAGGGATCCAGCAAGAGGTAACGATGTGCGTCAACTCATCCCCACCAATCTGCAAGCAGCAGATGCATCTATCCATCACAGTATCGTTAGGAGTCACCACCACATAGTCATTGTGGAGACGAAGCCACGCCTTCACATTGAGGTTACGCTCCATTGTGTTGCCTGGCACTACCACCGTGCTAACGTGATTGATTTGGAACAGATCTAGCAAGTAATTGCAGGGCACCCTTTAGCCACTATGGGCTATTAGAAGCAGGGGAACTGCACTCTAATACAACCTGTAAACTCATGATCCGGCAGATCCCACACTTTACCAATAACATCAAGTCAAGGGATCAACACTGTTTCATTGAAGAGTGCAGGGTGGCATGCCAGGAGCAGCACAAGCCGTAGGAAACATAGCTAAGTGATCCTAAAGCAAACGGGTCAGATTTAAGCTCTCTGGTCCTGTCACATCCAGTGGACATTTAAACAACTCACTGGAGGAGGAGGGCGCACATATGTCATCATCCTGAGTGATAGTGCAGCCTCGTACAATAATGCAACAGATAAGAATGAGGCATTCACTAGAACATGAAACTAGAAGTGTCGTGTGGATGATCAATCCTGCCTCCTCTGCAGGTCGCCAACATCACAGATTTCAGTATTCAGCGAATTCGATTCACCCCACGGGATAACAGGAAACTGCTGAAGGCACAGGATACTACAAACACTATGGGCCCTGACAAAATTCCCTGAATAGTACCGAATGAATCTGCTCCAGAAATTGCAGCGCCCCTAGCCAAGCTGTTCCTGTAGAGCTACAACAATGGCATTGACCTAGCTATCCGGAAAATTAGCTTTGAATGTCCGGTGCGCAATAAGCAGGAGAAATCGAACCCGGCCAGTTGCAGTCCCATCAGTCCTCTCTCGATTATCAGTAGCGTAATGGAATGTGTCCTCAACAGTGCTGCTAAGTGACAGTTGTTGCGCAATAAGCTGTTCACTGATGCCCAGTTTGGGTTCCGCCACGGCCACTTAGCTCCTGACCTCATTACATCATTGTTTCAAACATGGACGAACGTGCTGATGAGTTGAGCGTGGTAGTCCTTGACATCAGGGCAGCATTTGAACAAATATGGCATCAATGAGTCCGTGCAAAACTGGAGCCAATAAGAAACAGGGGGAAAACACTCCACTAGTTGGAGTCATACATTGCACAAAAGAAGATGGTTGTGTCTCTAAAGGACAATCACCTTAGTGCCAGTTGTTAAAAGCAGGAATTTCTGAGGGTAGTGTCCTAGGCCCAACCATCTTCAGCTGCTTCATCGAAGAGCATCCTTCCATAATAATGTCAGAATTGGGGATTTTCGCTGATGGTTGCACAATGTTCAGCACCATTCCCAACTCCTCAGCTACTGAAGCAGTTCATATCCAAATGCAGCAAGAGCTGCACAATATCTAGGCTTTGTCTGACAAGTGGCAACAAACATTCGCACCACACAAGTTTTGGTAATTACCATCTCCTATTGCATAAAATACAAAAATCGCCCCTTGATGTTCAATTGCAGTAACATCACTATCAACCTCCTGGGAGCTAATATTGGCCAGAAACTTAACTCGAATAGCTGTATAACTATTGCAGCTACAAGAGCAGCTCAGAGGCGACAAATTGTGCATTGAGTAACTCACCTCCTGACTCCCCAAAGCCTGTGCGCCGTCGAGAAATTTCAGGTCAAGGTGTGTGACGGAATAATCACCACTTGCCTGGATACGTGGATATCCCACAACACAGAGGAAGCTGGACATCATGCAGGACAAAACAACCCGCTTCTTTCGCATCACTGCCACAACAAGTAGCTCCCTACACACCTGACACACATTAGCAGCAGTGTGTACCATCTACAAGGAATACACCAAGGCTACTTGAGAGCACCTTGCAAATCCACCACACCTACCATCCAGAAGGACAGAAGATAGATAGGCAGCAAATGCATGTGGAAACCTGGATATTCCCCTCCAGGTAACTCACCATCCTGACTGAAATATATAGCCCTGTTCCATCACTGTCTTTGGGGAAAAAAAAAAAACTCGAACTCCATTCTTAACAGCACTGTGAACTGCAGCGGTTCAAGAGGGAGTTCACATTCACCTTCTCAAGGGAAACTCGGGATGTGCAATAGAAATGCTGGCCTAGTCAGCGAAGCCCAGATCCAGTGACCGAATCAAGAGGAAAATACTGCCACCCCCGCTGTTTCCAACACTCTCAACCTTCACATGATTCAGAAATGTTGAAATTTCGCCCTGCAGATCAAGTTCTGGATTATAAATATATATCAGGAAAAGCAATGGTCCCAATACCGAACCCTGGTGCATTACACCATAATCTTTCCTCCAGCCAGAGAAAGAGCAGTTGACCATTGCTCTCTGCATGCTATATATAGCCCATTTCATTTCAAAATTGCCACTGTCCATTTTATTGTATGAAGAAAAATTATTTCTCACACTCTATGGCGTGACACTCTATCAAAAGCCTTTAGGAATTATTTGCACACCGCATCAACAGCATGACCCGTCGAATTTTTGAGTTACCTCTTCAGAAAACAGCAGCATGTTTGTTAAACACTATTCCCCCTTTATAAATCCATGCGTGCTCTTCATTCTCAAACCGATTTTTTTCCCATTCTGTCCCGATTAAATACTTCAAGAATGTTGCCCACCCCTGAAGATAAATTCATTGGCCTGTTGTTTCAGTGCTTATCCCTATAACATTTTTAAACAAGGGGTATTTTTTTTTTCAATTCTCCAGCCGTCTGGCAACTCCACAGAATGTCGCAATGAGTGAATGGTTATGGTAAGTGTCCCTAAAATTTTCGCTCCCACTTCCGTCTTTATTAACGTTCCCATCTCAATCGTTCTGCTGCCTTGTCAGTCTATTCAACGCTTCCTCCTTATCAATTTTGAAGTATTATAGTGCCAGAGTTTCCTCGCCTGTCACCGTGGCTTGGCTAGTATCTAAATTATTGCTAAGGACAGATGAAGAGTACTTTTTTGATACCACAGCAATGTCTCCTTCTTCCATGTGCAACTTGTCTTCTAAATCCTTCATCGGAGCTACTCCTCCTTTTACCACTCTATTACTATTTTTATTCCTCGATTTTTTTTTAGAATTCCCCGTCATGTTGGCTGCCATTCATTTCTCATAGTCCCCCTTCACTACTCCAATATGCTTTTTCACAATGGCTCTTAATGGTCTGTATTCACTTTGGCTCTGAGTTACATTTTGTACCTGACACATGTCTTAAGTGCGCGTTTTCTTCATTATCATAAGTTCAATCTCCTTTTTCATCCATGAAACTCTATTTGTTTTCCTTTACGTTTTCGATGCAATATACCATGCCTGTGCCCATACCAAATCTTTTTTGAAGCTATCCCCTTGTTCAGAGACAGATCTTTGTTTCAAACGTTCCTTTCAGTGTATCTGGATCCACATTGTTCTTGTCACTTCGAAGTCAGTTCTCGTCCAATTAATTGTTTTCAATCTGGATGGCCTACCGTCCATTTATATCATCATCTAAAAACGTACAATACAATGTTCATGTTTCCTAAATGTTCCCCCAATAATACTTCATCTACTGTGCCCATCACATTGCTTAGAACCAGTTCCAGGTCTTATGTTGTTGTATTGGAAACCTTACTCCTTTATATAATTCTGCTCAACACAATCTAAAAGCTGTTGTACCATTCTGCAATTTCCGCTACCCCAGTCTACATTATTGTAAATAAAATCAATCATTATACCCAACCTATAATGTTTGTATCTCTCTGAAAATTCCCTGCAAACGTGGGCTTCTATATCCTTCTCACTATTTGGCGGCCTTTGGCTACACTAGGCAATATTTTGCATACGTTTTGCCCCTTAACCCCAGCCAAAATAATTTTATCCTTGAATCCTCTGAGATAGCCTTTTTTGTCAGCACTGCATAGCTCTCCTTAAGCAACACCGCCACTTCTCCTCCTCTCCTTCCTTCCCTGTCTTCTTTGTACACAGTGTAAACAGGAATATTCAACACGCAGTTCTGTCCTTCCATGAACCTGGTCTTTCTTATCGCCACAACTCATATTTTCACATGATAACCTGCGTTTGTAAATCCCCAAACTATTTAGTATACTTGGTGCACTCAAATACATGCATATCAGCCAAGTTATAGATATATATTATACTCTCTCCCTTAACCCAGCATTATTTATTAATGTACTGCTCTCTATATTGGTGCAATCTGTCTGGCCCAGGATTTTTTGCACCCTGGTATTCCTCTCTAATGTTTCCAGGTGTTCCCAACAACCCCACTGAGTTATTTTTCAGCCCTCCCAAAAGCACCAGCGAAAGGCCCCTCAAGGAAATCTGCCAAACACTGTTTAGATGCAAAAGCAAAAACAGAATTACCTGGAAAAATGCGGCTCAGCAACGGCTCTAGTTTCATACCCTTACACCTCACCTCAATGAATTTTGGGCTCGGCACGATGCTGAACTCGTTTTCTGCTGTCTTTGTCTCCATGCTCATTTCTTTGGGCAGGAGTCCTCTCCCCTTTCAACGGTTCCTTTTTCCCTGCTGCAATATTCTCCCTCTACCTGGACCCTTCCCTCTGGATTATTAACTTCTCTTGATCTTTTCATTGAGAACTGTCAACATGACATTAGTCATCTCAATTTCTCTGCTCCTCTCACCCATTCTAATCTGTCTTTCTCTAAATTTTCTGCACTCCGTTCTCTCAGGTCCAACCACAACATTGTCATCAAACCTGATGACAAGGATGGTGTTGTTGTTGTCTGGCGCACTGACTTCTACCTCATGGAGGCTGAGCGTCAACTCGCAGGCACTTGCTCCTACCTCTCCCTGGTCCATGACCCCACTGTGATAATCAAGACATTGTTTCCAGGACTGTCACTGAACTCATCTTCCCTGGCGATCTTCCTCCCACATCTTCCAACCTGCTAGTTGCCCAACCTTGGACGGCGCGCTTCTACCTCCTCCCCAAAATCAACAAACAGAACTGCCCCGGTAGACCAATTGTGTCAGCCTGTTGCTGCCCCACGGAACTCATTTCTCGTTTTCTTGACTCCCTTCTCTCTCCCCTTATCCAGTCCCTTCCCACATACCTCCGTGATTCCTCTGACACCTTACATCACATCAACAATTTCCAGTTCCCTGGCCACAACCGCTTCCTCTTCACCATAGAAATCCAATTGCTCTACACCTCCATCTCCCACCAGGATGGTCTGAGGGCCCTTAGCTTCTTCCTTGAACAGAGACCCGAAGAATCCCCTTCCTGCACTACTCTCCTCCCTCTGGCTGAACTTGTTCTCACACGGAACAATTTCTCCTTCAACTCCTCTCACTTCCTCCAAATAAAAGGTGTGGCTATGTGAACCTGCATGAGCCCCAGCTATGCCATGTGTCTTTATGGGGTATGTGGAACATTCCTTGTTCCAGTCCTACTCTGGCCCCCTCCCACAATCTTTCTCCATTACATCGATGATTACTTCAGTGCTGCTTCACGCTCTCGTCGAGACTTTGAAAGATTTATTAAATTTGCATCCAATCTCCACCCTTCCATCATTTTCACTTGGTCCATTCCTGAAACTTCCCTTCCCTTCCTTGACTTCTCTGTTTCAATTTAAGGTGATAGACTGTCCACCAATATCCTTTACAAGCCTACCAACTCCCACAGCTACCTCGACTACAACTCCTCACACCCCGCTTCTTCGCCTCCGTCGCATCTTTTCTGATGTTACTACGTTGAAAAACAGTGGCTCTGACATGTCCTCCTTCTTCCTTGACAGAGCTTTTCCACACACAGTCGTTGACAGGGCCCTCAACCATGTGCGGCTCATCTCCCGTGCATCTGCATTCATGCCTTCTGCTCCCTCCCAGAAACATGATAGGGTCCCCCTTCTTCTCACTTATTACTCCACCAGCCTCCGCATTCAAAGGATCATCCTCCGCCATTTCCGCCAACTACAGCATGATGCCACCAGCAAACACATCTTCCCTTCACCCCCCCCCCCCCCCCCCCCCCTCCCCCCCCCCCCCCCCCCCCCCCCCCCCGGGGCATTCCATAGGGATCATTTCCTCTGGGACACCCTGGCCCACTCCTCCATCAGCCCCTACTCCTCAACCCCTACCATGGCACCTCCCCATGCCCACGCAAAAGATGCAACACCTACCACTTCACTTCCTCTCTCCTCACCGCCCAAGGGCCACAGCACTCCTTTCAAGTGAAGCAGCATTTCACTTACATTTCCCCCAACTTAGTCTGCTGAATTCATTGCTCCCAATGCGTTCTCCTCTACAACAACTTTACACCTTGAACCCACTCCTCCATCCCCACCCCCTTTCCGTTTCTTCCCCCTTCTTTTTGTTTTTTCCAATAATTCATATAGATTTTTATTTTCCCAAATATTTAGATTATGCTTAAATCTTGCATGCCTTGCTAGTCTTTCCACCCCACCCCCACTAGAGCTGTACCTTGAGTGCCCTGCCATCCATTCCTAATTAGCACATTCATTTAGATAATATCACCACCTTCAACGCTTCTTTGTTCCTTTGTCTGTGACATCTTTTGACTATCTGCTCCTATCACTGCTTGCTTGTCCCAACAACCACACCACCACAGCCACCCCCCCAATTCTCTCCTGCGCCCCCCCCCCAACCTTGAACCAGCTAATATTTCACCCTTCTTCTAATATTCCCTTTTTCCTGTCAAAGGGACATGAGGACTCGAAATGTCAACTCTTGTGTTCTCTGTCAATGCTGCCAGACCTGCTGAGTTTTGTCAGGTAATTCTGTTTTTCTTTTGGATTTCCAGCATCAGCAGTATTTTTTTGGTTTTTATCACTGTTTAGGTGCAAACCTTCCGACTTGTATAGGTGCCACACCCTCCATGGCCAGTCTCAGTGTTCCAGAAATCGAATCCCGTCCATGTTTCACGAACTTTCCAGCCACACGTTCGTTTGCTGTATCCTCCAAATTCTGTACTCACTGTCACGTGGCAGTGGCAGTAATCCAGTGATTACTACATTTGAGGTTCTGTGCGCGAAATATCTTCCTGGTTCCGTACAATATTAATGCAAAACCAAATCCCCCTACTTACATAAGTATGTGGCTCCATTGTGGACCACAACATGGGCTGAAAACCCTCTGCCCAAGTACTGCCCTGCAGCCGCTCCATGGCATTCTTTACCTTGGCAGCAGGGAGGTAACATTACACCTTGTAGTCATGCTCACGGCCGGAGAAACGTATTTCTGTTCTATTAACCAATGAATCCACTATCATTAATTTTCTTCATTTCTTCTCGCGCACCTCCCATAAGGCATTCCGTTTTGGGAGAAGGTGAGGATCTGGGTTCCTTAGTGCAGTGCAGTCAGACCCAAGTTAGTGGCAACACGAGCAGGCTTTCCATTTTGGAAGAGTGGTTCACTCATGTTGCCACAAACTTGAGTCTGTCTGCACTGCACTAAGGATCCCACAAATTCTCTGCCTTCCAAAACGGAAATCCAATTTTTGAGCGGATCCCTGGGCGCCCTTGCACGACCTGCCCATTTATTTTTCGGCAGCCTGGTGCACATCCATGATGTCCCAGTCTCCAGGCACTTTCTACTCAGTTCAAATGCAATGTTCTATTCAACATGAAGTGAGACGTACAATGTGCAACTGGCAAAACTGTCCATTTTGTCCGCCGTCTCATGTAACTTTGTCCCACATAGGTAGGATTTAAGATAATTGAAAATGCAACGTAACCCAAAATTATATGGAATGTCTATTGCTTTTAGACAGGGGTGGTTCACACATAATGATCTCAGTATGTGTGTCTTTTTTATTTACAAACTCCAGCATATGGTGCCCTCCTGTGGCAGCGACTGCTTTATGCATTTAATTTAAACATCTGGATCTGAAACATTATTAAACAAATAATTGCAGGCACCTGGCGAACCGAAAATCTCTGCCTTCTAATTGACGAGTCAGTGACTACATGCAGCTGCTGAGCTTTGTGAGCTAGCGGCTTGTGCATTAATTTCCTGAACTCACTCTTTCCTGCATAATCTCGATATGATATAGCTGTCAATTATTTCCATCTGCCAGCGGCGCAGATGTTCCACTTTTAAGATTAAACAATGTTACTCAACATTGAGTGATGGCGCTGTTGTGGGGTGGGGGGATGGCTGGTGGTGCGTGTTGGTTGTAGTGCCGTTGGGGATATAGGGTGTGGCAGGTCTGGTAATGAAGATGGAGCAAGATGCTCAGAAAAGCGATATACTCAAAATCAATAAAATCATTAGCGAAGAGCAAAAGTGTGAATGATGGTGAAGTAATGTAAACACTGTGGCATTATGACCACAGCTGATGTTATGTGCTGAGGAAGCCAAATCCCAATTGGAAACTTGTCTTACTTATCATAAATTTCTTTTGTAGTTTGAAAACAAAGGAACAAACAATTGAACCCAAAATCATAGATTTCCAGCAAAACGTTTAAATTTCTAAACCTATTCGAACGGAGAAAACATATTTAAACAGAAAAGATTAAATTACACACTTATAAAAAATCATTACCTCTCCCGCCACCACCCCAATCGCCCAAACCCGTCCCCGCTTCAGGCAATCTCCATCGCCCCTTCCCCCCACTAACATACAAAAAAAAAAACACTTGTTAGCCACAAGGATTTAAACTACCTGGTAATCTGCCTGGCAACGGCTCCCTTATAGATTGTGAACAAAAAAAAAACATCAGCATTACCCAAGGCAAAACTTTGCTAAAAGGTATAGCAAACGACTTCTTAATCTCTTCCAATCAGCTGTGGAAATCGAAAGGAGTTCAGAAATAAAGCTGAATGAAAACATTTTTTTTTTCGCCTTAAAAGCGGATGACTCCTTAAAATTCACAGTTTTTTTTTTTCGGCAGAGAGCTGATCTCAGGCCGTCAACCACACACAGCCATAAAACTTAGCTCAACATCGTTCCTTAAATATAATCTCCGCCCTACATCTTGGATTCTGATATGAACAACACCTCTTTGGAATCATTTTTTTTCAAAGTATAACAATGCTTAATGCCACTTCTGGAATAATAACATTTAATATTTTTCCTTTTTTAAAAAAAATTATGAAACATTTAAATATTGCAAAAGTCCATTTTGAAAGCTAACAGCTCAAAAGTCAAATCTCTTCCTGTTACGGTGTGCAAATTTTAAAAAGCTACATATTTACTTGGAAATCTAATCCACCAGATCCTCTCCACAATAATGCAAGCAACTAATAGCTATAACTTGCATTCCTTAGTTCCCACAAAACCGCTGTCTTACTAGCCTTCCACCAGTTTAATTCATTATGGACAGGCACCCACGCACACACGGATACGCATACATAGCAGCCTTCACAGAATTTTACCATTTTCCCCAAAATATTAAACAAATATCATTTTGTAAGATAAATTTAAATGTGCCCTTGTTAGCTCACATGCACTACACCATCTTTCTCTGGAATTTTCCTCTTAACCTAGAAGAGCTGTTTCAGAACTTTGTTTTACTAATGTCTCCTGAATCAATTTGAGTGCCCCCCTTAGGTCCTGACCATACGTTGACTCGAAAGTAATTAACTCTGCTGACTCAGAGTGCCTAATGGCAAACAGGAATAATCGAAAACCTCATTTGGAATCATTTGGGCCGTCTTGACTATTTGCTCTAATCCTAGTCTTTAAAGTGTGATGCCACTTTTCTAAAGCACCGTGTGAGACTAAGTGACAGGCTGACGACCTACATTGCTTTAATCATAGACTGTTCGTTAGATATTTAAATAGCTATGACATTAAATTTGAATACTGATCCGACGGGAATATTTTGGTAACATCTAATGGTCTATAATTTTCTGCCTTCACTCCAATCAACTTTTTGAATTATCCGGTAAAGTTGTTGCATCTGGTAATTTTTTGGGGCATATCAATGATTGGCAATAAATATTGATACGCACTTTTCACCTTTTGGGGCTGATCCTGCATAATCCATGGGGAAGCTTCCAAAAGGTTCATGAAACGCTGACTTGGAATTAGGTAAGCTTTAAGTTAGGCTAGAAGATTTACTATTATTTGACATGTGTGTCATGGTTGACAGCATTTAATCATCTTTATGTATCTCAGAAAATAAAAACTAATAAATGTTAGTGCATTATTTTCATAATTCCCACATGCCCAGACATTTGATTTTCACAAGCCACACTTACAAGTTCATTCGGGTGCATTCAGATAACCCCACTTGTTACACTTTGGCCTACTTTTCATCTTCTCAGAGGTTAGACACTCTTCGCATCCAATTTAAAATATTTTCTTAAAGGTAAGAACAATTTGGAATGTGTTCTCCCTCTGTTTTTGAATATCCAGTATAATATAATGTTATTACTAGTTAAGTCTGGATCGTGCTGAAGTAATTCCACTGACATCAATGGACTAAGCTCCATAGCCTTATCTTCTATAACCTTTTCTTTCTGACTAACAGTATTCAAATATTGGTACAGACAACAGAGGCCCAGAACAAAAACAGAATTACATGGAAAAACTCAGCAGGTCTGGCAGCATCGGTGGAGAAGAAAAGAGTTGACATTTCGAGTCCTCATGACCCTTCGACGATGCTGCCAGACCTGTTTAGTTTTTCCGGGTAATTCTGTTTTTGTTTTGGATTTCTAGCATCCGCAGTTTTTTTGTTTTTAACAGATGCCCAGTATCATCCCTTTTCTTTTATATTCAGTGTCTTGCTGTTTCAGCCTCTGTGTCTGTCAACTCGACACCACAAAATCTGGAAATTTTCCTGTATATGCTTTCTGATGAATGCATCACGACAAGTTCCACTCTTTAGCAGGGGTAGTCAATGTATGCAATCTCACAATTTAATTTCCTGGATTAAATGGTCAAGTTATTGACGGCTCCATCAAATCAACTCTCTTGTGTCAATTTGATTCTTATACTTTACCTTATGTAACGAAATTGGTTTGATTCCGATGTGAAATTAACTAACTAACATTTTTCCTGCAGCAAGCCTTCTGAACAGTAGATAGCATAAGATAAATTACTGGATAGTTCCTGTTTTTCCTTCGATCTTAACAGTCTTTGCTGGTCTTCCCAGAACACATTGTTAAAATTTACCTTTCAATACAAAATCGTGAAACACCTCTGTTACTTGCCATTCAGAACTCCCTTGACTAGTTTGTGAGCATAATCCCATTTCTCTGGTTAATGACTCTTCCTTATTCACTTGTAGAAAGGTGACAGGCCTGTCTTGCATTTGGGTCTCATCGCCCATAGCACGTTCACCTGCAGGAGTCTCCTGAGTTCATATCATTGCAATTGTCCCATTTAACTGCGAACAGTTTGATTTTGTATGTCCAGACTTGCTACAATGCTGACATATTACTTACCTTAGTTCACTTTTATATATCCACCTTTAACAGATGGCAATCCTCCAAAAGGCGCTTTGTTACTTAACTTTTGCAATACCTACGATTCCTTGCTGCCTCCCATTTGCTCGTTTTCCTTCACTCAGTAGTCTGTTTGAAACATTTAAGTATTGCCTTTAACAGCTGCCTCCCCAATCTTTTAACTATCTCCATCATCCAAATATGCCCTGAAAGGGTTAAGGGCCTGAATGGCAGTTGTGCACAGTAATTCCTTGACCCAATGTTCCACAGTTCGTTACACAATTTTACCCAAAAAATTGCCCCTTTTTTAACATTCATGTCTTTATTCCGAACATGAAGTGACTGGGATCTTCCTTTTTTCAGTAAACACAAAAAAATGTTTCTTTGTTATAAAACATTTTCAAATACAAGTTAATAAACTGTTTTACAAACAATCTGTAGTTTAGAATTGTAAGGATTTTGCCCTTTTGAAAGAAGCTCATTTTCCAGCATCATACACTGTCACATGATACAAAACAAGCAAACTCTTCCCAACTTCCTTGACCACTTCTAAGAGCCCAGCTTTCACTTCCTGAATGATACATTCTCATAGCATCCCCACAACAGATGTCAAGCTAACTAGCCTATAGTTTCTTGCTTTCTGCCTGTGTTCCTTCTTGAATAGAGGGTTTATATTTGCCAACGTCCAATCTGATGGCATGTTTCCTGATTCTAGTGAATTTTGGAAAATTAGCACCATCAGATCGGCTACCTCATTAGCTGCTTCTTTTAATACCCTAGAATGTAATCTATCGGGACCGGCAGAGTTACCAGCCTGCAGATCCATCAATTTGTTCAGTACCTTTCCCCAAGCGATTTCAATTTCACCAACTTCATTTCCCCAGTTCAGCTCCTGATTGGCAGCTACTATTGGAATGTATTTTATTTTATCCTCCACAGTGAAACCTTAAGCAAAATATTTGTTCATGTCTTCTGTCATTTCCTTCTTATCTACTATTATCTCCATGTGGTCACTCTCAAGTGGACCGATGCACACTTTACATTCTCTCATATTACAAATTATTTTTCCTGATTAACCTTTTAGTCATGATCTGCCATTATTTATATGCTGTCCAATCATCTGTCCTGCCACTTAGCTTAGCGGAATTGTTTTATTTTTTCCTTATGTTTGACGCTGCCCTTACTATGCCTAGTTAACCACCAGAAGGTGGGTTCACCCATTATTATTTTTTTCTTTATAGTTGAAATGTACTTTCCCTAATTACCCCGAAGTATCCCCGTAATTGTCTGCAATGCTTCGCTATTGATCAGTCCTCTAAGCTAGTTATGCAGTTCACTTCAGCTAGTACAGCTATCTTCCCAACATAGTTGTCCTTACTAAAGTTTAAGCTACTGGACTTAGACTCACAGCTCCGCTTTGAAACCTGTAAATTTTAATCATATTGTGGTCGCAGTGAACTAGGGTTGCCTTTACCCTGAGGTCACTAATTACCGTCCATGTTTGATCTGGTTCCGTGAGTCTTCATGACGTTCGGACTCAATGTTAAGTGCTCCCAGAGCAACTCCCTGCCGATTGCATACCACTGAGACACAGCCTGTGCTTGGTGTGGCCTGCAGCGGGGCCAGACACCGGAATGGTGATGGTGGTGTCGGGGACAGGCTAGTTCAGATATAATTCTGTGAAGATTGCAATGGCAGGCTGTTGCTTGACAAATTGGTGAGACCATGCTGTATGTTTCCCTCTCAGGTTTTTGTATGGTGGACCTTGATGGGTCGACAGGGCTGCGATTGCCGTTGTCATTCACAGTGCCTAGTTTGATGCCGCGGGATCCTTCTGCTTTCTTTCATTTTTTGCAACTTTATAGCAATGAATTGCATGCCAGGCCATTTCAGAGCCAACCACGTTGAGGTAGGTCTGAAGTCACTTGTAGGCCAGACCACGTAATGACGGCAGGTTACGTTCCTAAACAGGCATTATTGAATCAGGTGGGTTTTTTTTATTACAAAAACGTTATTTTTTAACTTAAATTACTAATACACCATCGGGATTCGAATTCTGTCACCAACATACCTATTTTGTACTTCTGGCTATTTATTCATTGACAATACTCCCGACGTCTAAAAGTCCGTGTGTGTGCTGTACATCTTTACCTACATATTATCCAATATTTGCAACACATCAATCTTCTGGCTCTACAGGTTTTGTCTGATTATCGTGTGCCATCTTACTTATGATCCAAAAATATGAGGATAGACTCCATCAGGATTAAAGGTTTTATGAACGCTGGCTTTAATTATTTTTATAATACTGTTAGCATTTAAATTATAAGTGGTTCTTTCATATTTATCTATTATACTTATACACTTTACTCCTGATCCGCCCTTTTGAAAAATAGCGAAGTGTAACATTGATCAAATATATAAACATATTTAACTTTTCGATTCGTCCCCCGTAATCATAGCCTATCCATCAAATAGTAAAGCAAATTCCTTCCAAATTTTCCTTTTTTGTTGAGTCTGCAGCAGAATTTAAAATTCCATTTTTGTTCCTTGGTAAGAATTTTCATGCTCCCTCTTTCCCTTATGACTTGCATTTTTACTTATAATTTTCAGCATTTTATCATTTCCACTGTCATGCAGTCCGCTGTGCTGACGAAACGTATAACAAATATATCCTAACTCGTTATGTCTCCCTGGTGTTTAATTTTACTGTGCCACATTCATGTTTAATGTTAACAATTTTGATGTAATATGCTGTTATCTAACGCTTTTAGACATGCATTCAATGTTTAAATTTCCAATTCTAAATATTGTCCAGATTGCTCTCTATCTCCTGTCTAGATTACTATAAGCAGCCTCTCAAAGCAGTTTTTCATTTAGTCTAGTGAAATGGGTTTTCATGTGCATTTTATTTCCAAATTATATCTTTAACTCTACTGTATTATGCTCAGCATTGCCAATGATAAAGTTTGGTTTGTGTTTGTGTTTGGGTGGGGAAGTGGGAGTGGGCTGGGGAGGTGAGGGGCGGGGTTGTGGGTGGCGCCAGAAGGCGGTGTAAGTTGAGTGGACAGCCGCTATTCTGGACTCCCCCGGTTTCGGGACCTGCCTCATTGCCTACCCGTTGTGGACTTAATTGTTCTCTGGTTAACACCTGCCTTCAGCTTAATAGGAAGAATCAATAGCACGATTAAATAATGGTAATTGCCTTTTGCATAAAGGAACACTATTATACAATACTCGATCCATGAAGCTATAATTACTGTGGAACATTTGTTTGCATTTATAAAATCTTCACAGAGTTCTAATGGGCCTGATTCGTTAACACTATTTTTAACACTCCGCATTTGATGGGTAAACTGCTGAATATTTCCACATGTTTGTTGGTTAATGTCACTTTTCCATGATTCGCAGAATGCTGCTGTAATGTGATACGTTGTTCTTTGAATACATTTTGGGCACTACAATGATGTCATTGAGTTAAGATAGATGTCAGGTCCACATGATCCTCTTTATTATATGAAGAAGATACCCTGGGCAAAGTCCGTTTATATCCCACGTCATTCCACAGGCACAAGTCAATAATTTATAGTGCGGGGTAATCCTCGATCTCTGTCACAACCTGCATCCTTGAAGCCCTCAGAGATCTCGAAGCTCCTCACATTCTGTCGCCTTTCCGGTTTCCAAATTTTTTGTGCCCCAACAATGACAATGTATTTTTTAGCTCTGATGAATTATCACAGTCCTGAAAAAATAATGTGCTTCCCGCCTCCTCAGATACTACCCAATCTGCTGGGTGCTGTCATTATGTTTATGATAGATAGAAGGCCATTCTCTGGAATGCCAATGCACGCAACCTTAGAATTTAATCGCCAAACATCTCAAAATCTTCATTGCTATACATGCATTCTTTATCATTGGACCTAAAGTGTGGTTACCTATTAAAATTACTTTGTGCATCTTGGGTGATAAATTGTGCTAGATAATTTCTCTTATGAAGCATGTCTCGGCGTTTTCATGTTTTTAAAGCGAGGTATAAGTGCAGTGTTTCTTTTTTCCATTCGACTTATGTTCGATTTCTCGTCTTCGAAGCCATTATTTTCTGCAGTAGCATCCGACATGTACTTTTTAAATCATCATTATACGAAAGAAAGAGATAAATATTTCAATGGTTCTTTTTCAATTTGTGCATTGCATGATTTACTACCGTTGCAGCATGTGCTAAGGCAATCAGAACCCTAGCTGAATGGCTGCCCAGATGGACGTTGCAGGAATGATTATCATCAATACCCTTCGGGTCTAGGGAACTCAGGGTGAAAGAACGTTGCGGGCGCTACTTGATAAGCTGCAGGAAAGCAAGTGTAAAGGGACATGGCCAGAGATGAATAGGTCAGGCGCATGCACGGAAAGTTATCTGAAAGGTAGGCGGTGTCCAAAACAAACTTGGCAGAGGCAATTTTCCACATTAAAACAAGAACCTTATTTAGGAGGACATTCGTGTTATTCTTGCTATTATTATTATTATTATTACTATCATTAGCAGTAATAGTAGTACTAGTATTACTATTGTTATTACTGTTATTATATTATTGTTATCATCATCATCATCATCACTATTCTAATTGTTCTTTAAGTTAAGGAGTATCAAGCACCATTTTTTTCCCGATCCAAAAATTACCTTGAAGTTGGTGCCCACCAGGTCTCTTGCTCCACGGCTGGCGATTTGTATCCTGCAGTTAACTGGGCCTAATATCTCGGCTTCTCTCCCTCTTATCCGCCTCTCTATCTCGCTTTCCACCTTTAAAGATGCCTCTTAAAGCCTTCTTCTTTCCTGAATCTTTTGATCACCTGGTCTAATGCCTCCATCTGTGACTAGATCTCGTACATTTTATTAATGCTGCTGTCAAGCTCTTTTGGAATATTTCGTTACATTAGACACACTTTAGAACTATCACCTGTTGTTATTAATAATGGTGTAGTTAATGCCCATAGTTTATTTATAGAAGGCGTTCCGTTGTAAATTCTAATTCAGTAGGATGCAATATATCTGCTACATCATATGCGGGCAAATCAATTCTAATGACATTATTGGAACTAAATAACCAGCAGTGGCACAGCAGGCAATCAACATTATTGACGCTGCAATAGTGTTGGTGCGCATTGCAATTTCATCACATACGCTATTGTATAGCTGAAGCATTAATAATATCCCAATAAATGGTAATAATAATTCAAATTCAGTAACAAGATGTTACTTATGTTTCGTAACAGGCTGTTTACATTGAATAATTTAGCTGCCACGCCTTAGCAAAGTTTTAGAACGAGATTGCATTTGAAGCTGAGAAAGTTATTCTGCCAATCTCCCCCTGGTTAAACTGTCAGTATATTGACCACCGGGCAATTTCAATAATCATAGTGCAATTTTTTTATTAGCCCTTGTTGCCGCTTCTCTTGCACGTGACGTTTGTCCTTATTCCTCATAAAACATTTATTGTGCTGACTTGCATAATTTACACTTCTTTTTTTAAAGGATCCATGGCAATGCAAAGCGCTGTTTTTTTGATGCCAGATGTATTTTAATTAAAAAGGTTATTCCTTAGGCCTTTGCACTTGCGCTTTTTAGTGGAAAGTGTAAATAGCACTTAAGAATCATAGAATCACAGTACAAAAAAGGCTCTTTGGTCCATCGATTCTGCAGAGACATGTGCGCAACACCTGCCCTACCTACCTAATCCAATCTTTTAGCACTTGGCCCATATCCTTGAATATTATGACGTGCCAAGTGCTCATCCAGGTGCTTTTATAAAGTATTTGAGGCAACCCACTTCCACCACCCTCCCTGGCAAAGCATTCAAAACCCTCAGCACACTCTCCGTAAAAGCATTTTTCCTCACATAACTTCCTGTTCCGCACCTTGAGCTTTCAAACAAAACTATTTATTTACATTATTTATGTTCTCTTTGGAAAAACTAGCGGAAGCCATTAATATCCCTAACTCTCCAATATCATCTAGTAATTGCAGTGATTACAAATATGTTGGATTACTTTATTGACGCTTTTGTGAATGTTGCACTCGACTTTGAACTACCCATTTAAAACATCAGGTTGTCATCAGCTTTACTTGAATCCAAAATACACATGGTTCTTACCCAAAACAATTATCACGCAATTCATCTTACAGATGTACAAGCATCGCCAGTTCATTTCTACATTCGGCGACCTATCCGGATTGCTGCATTCCCGTTCCTTCCACCATTTCCTGTTCCCTGGAAAACAGCAGTTCTTTTTCTCCAGGCTCCAAAGAAAAAGCCCAGCCACCAGCCCTGTAGTGTTTCTATTGCCACACATGTGCCTTTTTCTTCCTTATTTAAATTGCACTCAGTATTTTCCAAAGCTTGTCCGGTTCTTAACAACTCGATGAAAATGAGGCCGCATTATTTGTTCTTCCCTACATGGAGAGGTGCCACTAGTCATTTCATCGCTATAAAATAAATCCAAACATCAATGCTCAGGCTCCTCCCAATTATATGAATTGTACTTTAATTTGTCCCCTGTTAACTTTTGCAGAACATCCAAATACTAAAATCTAGCAAATGCTGGCAGTGTTCAGGAATGTTCAGCTGCTTAGAATTACTTCTGTGTTCCGTGATGAATGAGAACAGTCAATTCAAGAAATCTTCGAAGCATTTAGTGAGTCGCTCACACGTGCAAAGGTGGTGACTGAAGCAGATCATAAGTTAAGTTATATTTTGCTGGATCTACTTTAGGTGTTAAGTGATTCATACAGATGGCTACATTGACTGAATATATTCGGTGCAATTTAGAGACAGAAACTCTACCAAAGCCTTATAGATTTTGTGATCTGTAATTGCTGCCCGGTGCCATAAGAGCCATTATTTAAATTGCATTTATGAGATCTTCTTGTGAAAAAGTTTTTATTTCCTTGAATTGTCAATAAATGAATTAAAAGTATATGAACGGTGCACTTCATG